>NC_136925.1:29846741-30066741 GCF_949752795.1 Hyperoodon ampullatus | reverse complement strand
TAAGATACTTAGAACTGGGTCTGATATACAGTATATACTCAACAAGTGATATCACAGCTCGCCAAACTGTTTATAATTCTGAGTGCTAAAATTTTTTAAAAGACATATTGATTTATACAGCTGTTATTTTCTGACAAAAGAAATACACAAATAAACTGACAGAGATGAAAATTTCTGAATGTTAATTAAGAAAAAAATCTATTGTGTGATTTCTTATATAACAGTGGCTAAAATTTTGAAGTTAAGTTTTGAAAAGATACAGACCATATTTCAAGTAGGTGATTCTTGTATTGATCTTCCATAAATCCTGATAGCATAACATAACAGTAAGTCATAAATCAGTGAAGAGATTTATGACGTGAGTTGGGATAATATGTCCTAGGCCCTTTGCTTTAAGAAGATTTAACTTCTCTAAGGTTCAAACTCAAAAAGTTTAGATGAATAGAAAGTGAGCATGTAAACTCTTTTAGGTGTTATTTGTCATACAGACTTGTCAAAAAGTGCTAGATCATAGTTGATTCATCATTGAGTCTTCTAACAATGAAGATGTTGGCTAAAATGCAAGTAATATGAGAAATCAAGGGTTCAAACATACCACACTGTTTAACAAATTTAAGAACCAAATTCTTTTTCACAGAGAAAAAGGGTCAATTGACTTCATGTGTGTGAGTAGCATGGACAATTTAATATACAATCAGATAAATAGAAAGAGGTAAAAGAATATGAGAGAGAGAGAGATTTTCCCTATGGAAAAGTACTATTAGATTTTTCAACTAGAGGAAAGCACAGATATAATGACAAAGAAGAATATTATCAAGAGAAAGTAATAAGTTAATTTGGTAAAAAATGGATACATTTGATTTAGAATGTTTTCCATTATTAGCATTAAAACACAAACAGGACTTTTTTTGAGGTAGCCAGTAGTGATGAAGATAGCATTTGGTTGCTAAAGAGAAATGTTATTTTTATTTTGGCAAAACTTCAGAAGGGCCTTCTTCTCCAGTGACAGATCAAATTCTCATAGTTCAATTATCTACAAGAGCAAACCTACTTTCACTGTATTTTTGAAAGTCTCTAATCTCTATGGAGGATCCTCCCAATGTCATTTCTATAGTAATTCAGAATCTTAATGCACTTTATCACTCAAAAAGGAATTAAAATTAATGTTAATCTAACAAATCTTTCAAAACCTAAGAACTTCAAATTCTATGGATGTGTGTAAATCCATGAAACTTAATGTAGCTTCTACTTTTATAGAACATAAGGTCTAGAAGTGTTGTTCCTCCTTTGGCTTAGACCACCACTAAACTGTTCTCAGGGAGGGAGTGAATTATAAATCACTAACTTGGTCCTGTGAGAAAAACTTGGGTCATTTTTACATTATAATACTTTAATGTTTGTGCTGTCTTTTATAGATGTCATATTCACCAGTATTTACAGTATCTGAAACTCTGAAATGTCCCAGGAGTAGGAATGGAAGTTCTGAAGGCTTTAATATGTTTCCTGTTGCTAAGGTAACCACATCCTTGATATCCATGTGTTCAACGTGTCACTCTCATTTTGTGTCTGGCTCTCAGAGAGCCAGCACTGGCACATGGCATCAAAGAAACACAAGAAATGAAAACAAGACAAAAGACATATGGAATTGTTTCCTCTTTAAGGTGTCTTTTTAAAAATAATAAACTCTCTCAAGTTAATGCTGAAATTCTTAAATTCCTACATTGAATTAATAAAGAGATTTAATGAGAAATTAAGAACTAGTATGTAGTATATGAGTCTTCTACAGATAAAATTATTAAACACTATCAGGAAATACAAAAAAACAAGTTTATAAATGATCAACTGTAGAATAACACTCACCCATGTACCAAAGGAAAGGAATACTGAATCAGTGTGTGAACTATTCAATAAACTCAAGGAACTGCTATAAATAAAGTTATTTTAACTTTAAATATACCCAACGTTAAGGTCTAAATATAAAATGCAGTTCAACCATCAAAACTTTGATCAACATAAAACATGTTTAAGAGAAAAGCAATTTATTTCTGTGTGTTAAATATGAAATGATCTATTAATACTTGATCACTATTTAAAGCAAAATTTTTTCTACATTCTGGCCCCTTTTAGAAATGAAACATATTTAATTTTAGCTCAATAAAAAGAGCATATTTCAGCAATTTTAAATCATCATTTATATATACTATGAAAAAATTAGAGATATGTTCATAAGTCTCCAATTAAAATTTAAGCAAATGACCTTTGTGCACCTCTCTGTTATATAAATTTGATGGCATTGCAAGAGATAACCAAAGATGATTAAGAAACACGAATTTTTTTCTTGAATGTTAGTCTAGGCCTGCCTTTATCACTCTTGATTTTAATTTTCAGGTTTCAACAATAAAATAAAATTTTAAGGTTTATCTCTGTCTCTATGTAGAGGTCAGACATATAGCAACTTCTTTTGATTTAGCATAATCTTCAGTACACAGAATGAACAGTGACCTAGCTTCCATCCTTTTCTTCTTTTATAAGTCCCTGTCTTCCCAACAACCCATCAGCATCTGAAAATTCCTTCCAGTCACTGCCTACACAGATTGAGCCAAAGCTTAAATTGCTGAATATGAAGTATAGAAAGGGCTTCAGTGTCACCCAGCAATGTTAATATATGGACAAATGCTCAAAAAGTGAATTGCATTATAGAGGACACTTCTTAATATAATATAAATATTTTATCATCATTTTGGCATCTAGGCCAGCTACTGCTGAGTTTAATGTTACATTTTTTTCTTTAAAAAACAAAGGTTATTGAAAAGCTCATGACATAAAAGTTCTAATCAAAATGTTTAATACTAGAATAAAAGTATTTTTAAAAGACCTAACTGTGACCAGTAGGTGTTGGGCCTACTGAACAGCATAGACAAGAGTGTATATTATTTCAGACTGAGTAGAAAATACTAATTTGCTTTTCATCATGCATACATATCATCTGTTTTTGTAGTCAGAGAGCATTAACAGCTACTACTAAGGAACATGAAAAATGAAGTTGATGAGTTTTGATGAAAATTTTTTAAATGTGAGACTGATATTAGTCATGATTTTTCAGACTGTGACTGACTGGCTGAGTCAGACTGACTCAAAGTATAAGGTTTTTTTTTTTTTTAAACAAAAGTAATAAAGTTTCTTTATAAATGTAAAAAAATAATTTCATTCTGATATAGATAAGTGAATAAAATACTATGAAAAATTGGAGGTTTATTAATTGCTTTTATGCTTGTCACCATGTAGTCTAATTTCATATTATTCAAGTAAGAGCTCCAGTAAAAATCAATGAAGAGGACACTTCTGTCTCTGGCCAAAACTGAAGAAAAGAGACCTGATTACCTTCCTGACTGAAACAACCAAAAACTGGACAAAAGGTAAAGGTTTTGAAGACACTGGCCATCAAGTAATGAAGGAGAGTGATCCTTGATGGAAGAAAACAAATGGGGTGCATGCTATGGTTACCTCCAAGTTAAAGCTTTGAGAGTTTCTAGGCAGCAATACAGGAAGAAGGAATTCAGATGGAACCTGGAAGAATCCCTGATGTGAATATCAGAGGTGGGAGTCTGAAGAGAACAAGACATATAGAGTTTGCAGGAAAGAGTACCAAGGATGAGAGAGATGCATATAGAAAAAATATCAGAGGTATGCAGAGAGTGCCCCTGGAATATTTAGCTGAGTACTAATGAGGGCATGAATATGAAAAAAATACCCAAGAGTGGAGAAAGAATCACCCTAAAATATTAGAAGTAATGATACTTGTGATCATTCAAGACCATTAATATACCTATTCCCACCATTCAGCATGGAAAAACTTCATAATAAATGGGTCACTGGGTAGAGGATGGCCCACATGAGGATTTTGTCTAAGTTAATCTAGCTCTAGATTAAAAGCTGCTCTGGTCCCACCAAACAAAACCTTAAAAACAAAAATAAGAAGATCATATTGTTCCTAATACTTAACTAAATCCCAGAAAAATAGCAGAAAAATATTTACAAAAATGTGAAAATATTCATCATCCAAAAGCTGAATTTTATAATTTATAATCAGAAAAACAAGACATATAATAAGAAAAAAATTAACCAATTAAAACTGATGCCGAACTGACATTAGAAATAGCAAACAAGGTTATAACTTATTATATGTTTTAAATCATTATATGTTTAAAAAGTTAAGTAGAGTGATAGAGGATATATAAAATTCCTAAATCAAACTTCTAGATATGAAAACTATTATGTCTGAAATGAAAAATACACTAGATGAGACTACTTGTGGATTAAATTTTGCAAAAGAAAAAACAAATTAGTGACCTTGACAACAGAGGAAAACAACCTATCCAAAATGAAGCACACAGAAAAATACTTTTAAAATAAACACAGCTCAATGTTTTTAGAATATCAGAGCTCAATGTTTTTTGACTATCATATCAATTCACAGAGATACATACTAAAAACCACTGAATTATATGCTTTCTTGAATTCTTTGGCATGTAAATTATAACTGGATAGAGCTGTTTAAAAAATATGAGCTGTGAACAACTTCAAGCGACCTAATATATGTGTGTGGAGTCCCCAAAAGAGAGAAGGGGGAGGAGGAGAGAAAAAAAGATTTGTAGAATAATGAACAAAAATTTTCCAAATTTTATGAAAAGTTTAAACACAGACATCCAATAAGCTCTACAAATTGCAAGTACAAGAATAAAATGAAATCAAGGCATAGCATAATCAAATTGCTCAAAATGTGAGATAAGAGAAAATCTCAGAAGCAGCCAGAGTTAAAGAGACATGTCACGTAGAGACACAGGGAGAAGAAAAACAGCAGATTTCTCATTAAAAACAATGTAAGCAAGAAGGAGTAGAGGAATACTTGTAACATATTGAAAGAAAATATTTGTTTTAGAATCAGGTAGAATTAGTCTTTCAATTTCATTCCTTTGTTTCAAGTTGTTTAGTTACTCTAGAGTATCTGAATTTTCATATGAATTTTAGAATTTGCTTGTCAATTTCTACAAAGAAGCCTGCTGGGATTTTGATTGGGATTGTATTGACCCTATAGGTCAGTTAGTAGAAAACTGATATCTTAAAAATATTAAATCTCCTGAGCCATGGATATGGTCTTAGGTCTTCTATGAACCTTGATTGATAATGATGTATCAGTATTGGTTCATTGATTGTAACCAATGTATCACACTTTTTTGGTGGTGGCAGAACTTGTGGGTGGGATGGGGGAAGAAGAGGGAATAGGTGGTGAACTTTCTGTATTTTCCACTCAATTTTGTTGTGAACCTAAAACTTCTCTAAAAAATAAAGTGTGTTAATAATCTTTAAAAAGAATGATCTTAAATCAACAACTTAATCTTCCATATTTAGAAACTAGATAAAGAACAAACTAAAATGAATGTAAGCAGAGGGAAAGGAATGATAAAAACTGAGCAGAGGGGCTTCCCTGGTGGCGCAGTGGTTGAGAGTCTGCCTGCCGATGCAGGGGACACAGGTTCGTGCCCTGGTCTGGGAAGATCCCACATGCCATGGAGCGGCTAGGCCCGTGAGCCATGGCTGCTGGGCCTGCACGTCGGAGCCTGTGCTCCACAATGGGAGAGGCCACAACAGTGAGAGGCCCACGTACCGCAAAAAAAAAAAAAAAAAAAAAAAAAAAACTGAGCAGAAGTAAATTTAATAGAGAAGAGAAAAATTAGCTAAACCAAAAGTTGGTCCCTGAAAAAAAAAATTGGCAAAAATTTAGCTAGATTGATCAAGAAAAATAAAAGAGAAGACTCAAATTACTAAAATCAGGAATTACAGAGAGAATATCGCTACCCATCTTAAGAAATACAGGAGATTATGAGAGAATACTATGAAAACTATATGCCATCAAATTTAAAAAGTTATGGTGGAAAAAGAATCACTCCAGAAATTACTGAAAGGCACAAATTACTGAAATTTACTCAAGAAGACAAAAAATTTAAATAGGCCTATACCAAGTAAAAATAAAATTAGTAATTTAAAAACTTCACACTGGTGTCAGTTCAAGATGAAGAAGACACAGGAAAATCCTGAACTCACCTCCTCCCACAGACACTAAATTTACTGCTATATATGGAACAATTACCTCTTAAACCCCAAAACCTGGCCGAGCAACCACTTCACATCTGGCAAAGGAGAGGAAAACCACATGGAAGTGGGTAGGGAAGTTTTCTTTTTTTTTAACTTTTTATTTTATACTGGAGTACAGCTGATTAACAATGTTGTGATAGTTTCAGGTGCACAGCAAAGCGACTCAGCCATACATATACATGTATCCATTCTCCCCCAAACTCCCCTCCCATCCAGGCTGCCACATAACATTGAGCAGAGTTCCCTGTATTATACAGTTGGTCCTTGCTGGTTATTCATTTTAAATATAGCAATGTGTACATGTTGATCCCAAATTCCCTAAACATCCCTTCCCCCTGGTAAGTAACCATAAGTTCGTTCTCTAAGTCTGTGAGCCTGTTTCTGTTTTGTAAATAAGTTCATTTGTATCATTTCTTTCTAGATTCCGCAGGTAAGGGATATCATATGACACTTCTCTTTTTCTGACTTACTTCACTCAGTATGACAATCTCTAGGTCCATCCATGTTGCTGCAAATGGCATTATTTCATTCTTTTTAATGGCTGAGTAATATTCCATTGTATACATGTATCACATCTTCTTTATCCATTCTTTTATCAATGGACATTTAGGTTGCTTCCATGTCTTGCTATTGTAAATAGTGCTGCAATGAATATTGGGGTGCATGTATCCTTTCAGACCATGTTTTGTTTTGTTTTTTCAGAAGCAAAAAATTTTAATATAATGTATATGAACCATTTTATGGGGATGATGTCCAAGGAGTTAAATGCTTTTACAAGATTTGGGGCCAAGAAATTACATGGTTTAAAAGTTCTGAATTGAAAAAAAATTTTTTTCCAGGGGTCTTTGTTGGGCTTGATACAATTAATAACATGTCACATAAACAGAGGCAAGTGTAGGTTCACAATAGGAATCCTGTGGTTAGGGGGCCTTTGTTCATCCTATGCTACAGTCAAACCAGTGTCTATGGCTTGCATTCAGATCTCAGTTCAGGGATTAGCACTAAGGAAAGTTTAAGACATAATCTCATCATAAATTCCAGTGCAGTGACCTACAATTGGGAGGGAGCTCAAAACCCAGAACTTCTCCCTGAGGAGCAAAGTGTTAATACTCCAAATCAGGCACCCTAAAGGGAAAAGGAACTGAGAGATGAGAGCCCAAAACATCTGGCTTTGACAACCAATGGGTCTCATAGCTCATGTGGTAAACTGACGAACGTCCCTTAAAAGGCCCACATACAAACTCACCCACCCTAGGATCCAGTGCAGAAGGAGCCCTTTGAAAGGTACCCAGACTTTAGGTGAAAAAAGACTCATTTCCTAATTTTAAAGCAATTGTCTAAGGGGCAGGTGCCTGCTGGGATACTCTCCAGGGACAGAAGCTGGTGGGTGACATCTTCCCACTCTTTTGATGCCTTAAGACCTCACTAAAGCCAGCAGATACCATTTTTTTCCTTTTGTTTCCTTTATTTTTTTCGTTTCCCATGAGTGCCATATCTATGCTCCACCTGGTAGGTGCCATCTTCTGTACTCTCTCTCTACTTCACTAAAGCCAGCAGGTACCATCTTTTTTTTCCCCACTTTTTATTTTCCTTTTCCTTTTTCTCTTTTATTCATTTTTCAATTTTCTTTCGCTTTTCCTCTCATTTTCCTTTTTTTTTTTTTTTATCAAGTGCCATCATTGCATTCCCCTTGTGCCTCAGTCCAGCCAGTGGGCAGCATCTTTGCACTCTCTCTCTGCCATGTTCCAGAACACCAATATCTCCCAGCAGGAAGCTTCTGCACATGTCTGGTGATCCATTTTTTTGTGACTGCCACTCAGGGGATGCCCCTTCATTGCCTGGCTCTGGAGACTAGGGGGACTTGTATTTGTGGGTCCCATGGCACTGTAACAATTGTAGAGATAGTTCTTGGCTGACTACTACTCCCAGGGAATTGCACAGATAGCAGACTGAAACACACCTCAGTCGTTTTTTTTTTTAAAGTTTTTTTTTTTTTAATCTTTTTTGGAGTATAATTGCTTCACAATACTGTGTTAGTTTCTGTTGTACAACAAAGTGAATCAGCCATATGCATACATGTATCCCCATATCCTCTCCCTCTTGAGCCTCCCTCCCACCCTCCCTATCCCACCCCTCTAGGTCATCACAAAGCACCGAGCTCATCTCCTGTGCTATACTGCTGCTTTCCACTAGCTAACTATTTTACATTTGTTAGTGTATATATGTTGATGTTACTCTCACTTCACCCCAGCTTCCCCCTCCCCGCCTCCATGTCCTCAAGTCTGTTCTGAATGTCTACGTCTTTATTCCTGCTCTGCCACTAGGTTCATCAGTACCATTTTTTCAAGAGGCCTATGTGCTTGTCCAGAGCTTTGGCCTAAGGGGCAGGCTTCTTGTTTGGCACATTATAAGGACCTAGTGAGGGGGGCTCTATGATAACAGAGGCTGCTGAATTCAATATTTTCACTCTCCCTCTGCCTCACTCCAGCTTGCTAGTATCTTACAGAAAGGAGTTTATATCCTCTCTAGTACCCTGATTTTTGTGGCTGCTGAAAGGGGACACCTCTACATCACCTGGCTCTGGTGGCCAGTGGAGCTTACACTCATGCATCCCATGGGACTATAATCAACAGTGAAAGAGTTCTTAAATAGCTACCACCCCCAGGGCACAACAAAAGGCAACAGTCCCAGGAGCTCAATCTTTCTGGAAAGAGGCTTATTAGCTTATCATCATAGCTACAGACTGATGGGCAGGTTTCTAATTAAACACACATCTAATGGCCAACTGTAAACATTTCCTGAGATGTCAGATGGTGGGCACTATCTATACACTGTCCCTCTGCCACAGTCCAGAGAGCCAGCATCTCTCAGTGGGGAGCTATTATATGTGTTTGGTATATCTGGGTCCCTGGTATTTGCAGATGCCATCCAAGGCATACTCCTTGATTGTCTGGCTCTGATGGCCAGGGGCACTTGCATTTCTGGGTCCCCTGGGACTGTAACAATCAAAGAGACAGTTTTTGGCAGGCTACCATCCCCAGGGCATTGCACAGACAGCAGACTGAAACACATCCCCAGTCTTTCCATGAAAGAAGCCTAGTTGCTACTTCTGGAGCTTCAGCCTTAGGGGAAGGTTTCAGGTTTGGCACACAACTAAAATCTATGGAGATGCTCTCAGGGAATGTAGGTAGGTGGATACCATCTTTGCACTTTTCCTCTGCCTCACTACAGCTCACTTGCATCTCCCAGAAAAAAGCTTGTGTATGCAACTGGAACTCTGATTTTTGTGACTGCTGCCCAGGGAACACCTCTGGATCACCTGGCTCTGCGGGCCAATGGGGCTTATACATGTGGTCCTGCAGAACTCTGTATATTTGCATTCTTTAAAAGCTGTTGTCTGAGGGTCTGACCTCCAATCAGCCTGAATCTAGTTGGGACACTGTCTGGTCTTGGCACACCTTCAACTACTGAGACCTATTAAAAATAAAATAGCCTTCTTAGACAATCACAAAAGTTTGGAGACAACCAAAAGCTAGAGCAAGATTAAACAGTAAGATTCATCTCCTGCACAAGGCCAACCCTTCAAGACTGGGAGAAGTGGCTGTTTCATCTAGTGTATAGAAACCAACACAGAGTCAAGAAAAATGAAGAGACAGAGAAATACATTTCAAACAAAGGAAGAAAATAAAACCTAAAAAAAAAAAATTAATGAAACAGAGATAAATAATTTACCTCATAAAGAGTTAAAAGTAATGATCATAAAGATGTTAACCAAACTCGAGAGAAGAATAGATGAACAAAGTGAGAACTTCAAGGAAAATATAAAGAAATTCCAAACAGAAGTCACAGAACTTAAGAGTACAATATCTGAACTGAAAAATACAATAGAGACTAAAGGAAGCAGAAAAAAAGGATCAGTAAACTCAAAGACAAGGCAGGAGACTTCACCCAATAGAGCAGCAAAAAGAAAACAGAATGAAAACAAGTGACAATAGCTTAAAAGACTAACGTGGCAACATCAAGCAGACTAACATTTAGGAGTCCCAGAAAGAGAAAAAGAGAGAGAAAAGCACAGAAAATTTATTGAAAAAATAATGCCCGAGAACTTTTCTAACCTGGGGAAAGAAATAGACATTTAGATCCAGGAGTCCTAGAGAGTTCCAAATAAGAGGAACATAAAGAGACCCACACCAAGACACATTATAATTAAAATGTCAAAACTCAAAGACAAGGAGTGAACCTTAAAAGCATCAAGGGAAAAACTACTTGTTAAGCACAAGGGAACCCCCATAAGAGTATGAACAGATTTTTCAACAGAAACTTTGCAAGCAATAAGGGAGCACTGAAAGGGAAAAAATTTCCAACCAAGAATACTCTACCCAACAAAGTTATTATTCAGATTGAAGGAGAGAGAGAGTTTTCAGACAAGCAAAAGCTAAATAAGTTCATCGTTACTAAACCAGCCTTACAAGAAATGTGAAAATGACTTCTTCAAGCCAAAAAGAAAGTGTACAAGTGAGTAACAAGAAAACATATAGAAATATAAATCTCACTGGTAAAGATAAATATATAGTAAAGTCATAAAGTTTTATATATAGTTATATATATTAATATATAAACTTAAAAAGTATATATAGGGCTTCCCTGGTGGCACAGTGGTTGAGAGTCTGCCTGCCAATGCAGGGGACATGGGTTCATGCCCTGGTCCGGGAAGATCCCACATGCCGCAGAGTGGCTGGGCCCGTGAGCCATGGCCGCTGAGCCTGCGCATCCGGAGCCTGTGCTCCACAACGGGAGAGGCCACAACAGTGAGAGGCCCACGTACCACAAAAAAAAAAAAAAGTATATATACATACGATATATATAGTAATATATATATAAACTTATAAAGTTAGTAGGAATTTTAAAAGAAGAATTAGTAAAAATAACTGAAAATACAACAATTAGTTAAGGGATACATAAGATAAAAAGACCTAAAATGTGAAATCAAAAACAAAGCATTGGGAGGGAAGAGTAAAAATGCAGAACTTTAGAATGTGTTCAAACTTAAGTTGTTATAGACTTAAAATATGGTTTTATATATATAAGCTATTATGTAAGCCCCCTTGTAACTACCAAACAAAAATCTATAGTACATACACAAAAGACAATGAGAAAGGAATGTAAGCATACCCCTAAAGAAAGTTGTCAACCAACAAAGGAAGACAGCAAGAGAAGAAAGGAACAAAGGAACTAAAAAACAGTCAGAAAATAGTTAACAAAATGCCAGTAAGTACACACCTATCAATAATTACTTTATATGTAAATGGATTAAATTCTTCAATTAAAAGATATAGAGTGACTGAATTGATAAAAAATCAAGACCCATCTATATGCTGCCTACAAGAGACTCACTTCAGATGCAAGGATATACACACACTGAAAGTGAAGGAATGAAAAAAGATATTTCATGCAAATGTAAGTGTAAAGAAAGCTAGGGTAGCTATATTTATATCAGACAAAGTAAACTTTAACAGAAAAGGTGTAATAAGAGACAAAGAATGACATTACATATTGATAAAACAGCCAATCCAAAAAGAAGATATAACCTCCGTAAATATTTATGCACAAATACTGGAGCACCTAAATATATAAAGCAAATATTAACAGACCTTGAGGGAGAAATAGACAACAATACAATAATAGCAGGGAACTTTAATACCCCACTTATACCAAGGACAGATTATGCAGACAGAAAATCAGTAAGTAAACATTAACTTTAAACAACACATTAGACAAGATGGACTTATATACAGAACATTCCATCCAAAACAAATAGAACACACAACTTCTCAAGTGCACATGGAACATTCTCCAGGATAGATCATATGCTTCAATTTTAAGAAGATTTAAATCATATCAAGCATCTTTCCAGCCACAATGGTTATGAAAGTACAAATCAATTACAAAAAGAAAACTGAAAAATTCACAAATACATGAAGACTAAACAACATGCTACTGAACAACAAGGGGGTCAACAGAGAAATAAAAAGCAAAATCAAAACATATCTTGAGACAAATGAAAATACAACATATCAAAACTTATGATGGAGCAAAAAGCAGTTCTAAGATGGAAATTCATAGTAATACATGCCTACCTCAAGAAACAAAAAAAATCTCAAACGACTTTACACACCAAGGAACTAGAAAAAGAAGAACAGACAAAGCCCAAAGTTAATAGAAGGAAGGAAATAACAAAGATCAGAGCAGAAGTAAATGAAAGAGAGTGCAAAAAGATAATAGAAAAAAATGAACGAAACCAAATGCTGCTTCTTTGAAAAGATAAATAAAATAGACAAATTTTAACTAGACTCACCAAGAAAAAAAGAGAGATCTCAAATAAATAAAATCAGAAACGAAAAAGATGTTATAACTGATACCACAGAAATACAAAGGATCATAAGAGAATACTATGAATGATTATATACCAACAAATTGGAAAACCTTGAAGAAATGGATAAATTCCTAGAAACAAACAACCTTACAGATTAAATCATGAAAATAATGGAAAATCTGAACAGATTGACTACTAGTTATAAGATTAAATCAGTAATAAAAACTCCCTACAAACAAAATCCAAGACCAAACAGCTTCACTAGTGAATTCTACCTAACATTCAAAGAAGAATTAGTACCAATCCTTCTCGAATTTTTCCATAAAATAGAACAGGATTGAACACTTTCAAACTCATTTCACAAAGCCAGCATTACCTTGATATGAACCCAGTAAAGGACACCACAAGAA
Source organism: Hyperoodon ampullatus (assembly GCF_949752795.1). Classification (NCBI taxonomy): domain Eukaryota; kingdom Metazoa; phylum Chordata; class Mammalia; order Artiodactyla; family Ziphiidae; genus Hyperoodon; species Hyperoodon ampullatus. The sequence continues at coordinate 30,053,805 of NC_136925.1, read as the reverse complement.
AAGAAAATCACCAATATCTTTGATAAATAGAAGTGCAAAAATTCTGAACAAAATATTAACAAACTGAATTCAACAATATGTTAAACGAATCATGCACCATGATCAAGTGAGATTTACTGCAAGGACTCAAGAATAGTTCAACACCCGCAAATCAATCAACATGATACACCACATTAACAAAATAAAGGATAAAAATCATGTGATCATCTCAATGGGAGCAGAAAAAGTATTTGACAAAATTCAGCATTCATTTAGGATGAACAAAGCGGATATAGAGCAAACATACCTCAACATAATAAAGACCATATATAACAAAACTACAGCTAACAATACTCAATGGTAAAAAACTGAAAGCTTTTTCTCTAAGATCACAAACAAGACAATGATGCCCGTTCTCACCACTTTTATTCCACATAGTATTGGAAGTCCTAAGCTCAGCAATTAGGAAAACGAAATTAAAAACATTCAAATTGGAAAGAAAGAAGTAAAACTGTCACTATTTATTTTCAGGTGACATGGCACCATAAGTAGAAAACTCTTAAGACTCCACCAAAAACTGGAACTAATAAATGAATTCAGTAAAGTCACAGGATACAGTATCAATACATAGAAATCTGTGACATTTCTATATACTAATAACAAACTTTCAGAAAGAGAAATTAAGAAAACAATCCCATTTACAATTGCAACAAAAAGAATAGAATACCTAGGAATAGATTTAACCAAGGAGGTGAAAGACCTGTACACTAAAAACTAAGACACTGATTGAAAGAAATTGAAGATGACACAAATAAAATGTGAAGATACTCCATGCTCATGGATTGGAAGAATTAATATTGTTAAAATGTCCATACTACTCAAAGCAATCTACAGATTCAATGTAATTCCTATCAAAATTCCAATGACATTTTTCACAGAAACAGGACAAATAATTCAAAAAGTTGTATGAAACCTCAAAAGACCCTGAATAGACAAAACAATCTTGAGAAAGGAAAGCAAAGCTGGAGGTATCATGTTCCCTGATTTCAAACTTTACTAAAATTATGGTACTCAAAAGAGTATGGTACTAGCATAAAAACAGACACATAGATCAGTGGAACAGAATACAGACCCCAGAAATAACCCCATGTATATATGGTCAATTAATTTAAGACAAAGGAGTCAAGAATACACGATGGGAAAAGGACAGTCTTTTCAATAACTGAGGTTGGGAAAACTGAACAGCCACATGCAAAAGAATGAAACTAGACCTCTATCTTTCACCAACCATAAAAATTAACTCAAGATGGATTAAAAACTTGACTGTAAGACCTGAAACCATAAAAATCTTAGAAGAAAACATAGGCAGTTAGGTCCTTGACATTAATCTTAGTAATTATTTTTTGGATTTGACACCACAGCAAAGGCAATAAAAGCAAAATTAAACAAGTGGGACTACATGAAACTAAAAAGCTTCTGCACAGAAAAGGATACCATCAACAAAATGAAAAAGTGACTTACTAAGTGGGAGAAAATACTTGCAAATCATGTATCTGATAAAGGGTTAATATACAAAATATATAGGGAACTCATATAATGTAATAGCAAAAAAAAAAAAAACCAAACGATCTGATTGAAAAAATGGGCAGAGAATCTGAATAGACATTTTTCTAAAGAAGACATACAGATGGTATGTGAAAACATGCTCAACATCACTAATCATCAGGGAAATGCAACTCAAAACTACAATGAAATATCACACCTTACACCTGTTAGAGTGGCCCTTATTAAAAAGACAAGAAATAACAAGTGTTGGTGAGAATATGGAAAAAGGCAACCCTTGGGCACTATTGATGGGAATGTAAATTGCTACAGCCACTATGGAAAACAGTATGGAGCGGAGCTTTCTCAAAAAATTAAAAATGTAACTACCATATGATCCAGTAATTTCCACTTCTGGGTATTTACCTAAAGAAGGCAAAAACACCAACTTGAAAAGATATATGCACCTTCATGTTCGTTAAAGCCTTATTTACAATAGCCAAGAAATGGAAACAACCTAAGTGTCTATTGATGGATAAATGGATAAAGAAGATGGGGTGTATATATAAAACGGAACATTTTTCAGCCATAAAAAGGAATGAAATCCTGCCATTTGTGACAACATGGATGGGCCTTGAGGGGATTATGCTAAGTGAAAGTAGTCAGACAAAGACAAATACCATACAACCTCAGTTATATGTAAAAATTTTTAAATAAATAAATAACAAAAACCCAAGCTCGTAGAAACAAAGAATAGATTGGTGGTTGCCATAGAAGGGGAGTGGGTGTGATGGGTGAAGGGAGTCAAAAGGCACAATCTTCCAGTTATAAAATAAGACATGGGGATGTAATGTACAGCATAGTGACTATAGTTAACACTGTAGCGCACATTTGAAATATGCTAAGAGAGTAAATCTTAAAAATTCTTATCACATGGAAAAAAAATTCTGTAACTATGTATGGTGACAGACTTATTGTGGTCATCATTTTGCAACATATACAAATATCTAATCACTATGTTGTACACTTGAACCTAATATACTGTTCTATGCAAACTACACCTCAACAAAAATTAAAACTTCACACAAAGAAAATCACAGACATAGATGGCTTTACTGGTGAATTCTACGAAACATTCAAAGAAGAGCTAATACCAAATCTTCATAAACTTCTCCAAAAAAACAGAAGAGGAAGGACTACTTCCCAACTCCTCTGTGAGGCCACTGTTACCATGATCTGAAAGCCAAAGGCTCACAAGAAGAAAACTACTAATTGATAACTACTTTTTAATATAGATGCAAAACCCCTCAACAAAATACTACCAAACCAAATCCAGTATATAAATGGATTATGCACCATGAACAAGTAAAATGGATTATGCACCTGAACAACTCCCAAGAATGCCAGGTTGACTTAACATCCCCAAATTAATTAATATAACAGACCTTATTAATAGAGAAATATGATCATCTCAATAGACATATACAAAATTTGACATAATCCAAAACCCATTAATGACAAAAACAACCCTCAAATTAGAAACAGAAACAAACTTTCTCAGCCTGATAAATAGCATCTGTAAAAACCATACGGCTAACCATCATACTTAACACTGAAAGACCAAATGCTTTCCCTGAAGATAGGGAATAAGTCAAAGATGTTTTATGCATAATTGTACATTTCAAATTTGGAATATTTTATGTAACTCTTCTGATGCTTTTATACTTAAAACATATTATAATATTAAATATTCATCAAAAGCACAATTCAACTGGCTGCATAATATTCTATTAAATTAATGTATTATGATGTATTTAAATAATCCCTATGTTGGAAAATATGATTACTTTAAAATTTTCTTTTATAAATAATATTAGGAAAGTGGGAATACTGGGTCAAATAATAGGAGCGCTTTCAAAGACTTGATTTATTTGCCAAGATCCTTCCCCAATAAATTTGCGCTAATTTATAATCCCACAACAATTTTGAGGTATATTTTAAAACTTTAACATTTTATTTAATTGATATTGAACATTTTTATTGGCTATCCATACTTCTGTTTTTTAGATCATCTGTTCACAGTTTTAACAATATTTTATTGGACTATTAAATAAATTTTATGACATTTTATAAAAAGTACCAACATCCTATTACATTTGTTCATAGTATTCTCTCTTTAAATATAGTTGTGGCATTTTTCATGCTGTAAACTTTAAAATTTTTAGGTACTCAAATCATTATTTCCTTCCTTTATGAGTTCTTCTCAAGCTTTTGAAAATATTTATCAATACCTTTTAAATGTTGCTTGATTTATAATTCATGAAATTAATTTTGATAAATAATCAAAATGTAAGGTTATAATTTGAGTTTTTAAAAATGGATGCCTTAGATTTTTCATGCAGTTTTTGTTGTTGTTGTTTGGCTGTGCTGGATCTTCATTGCTGCTTGTGGGCTTTCTCTAGTTCCGGTGGCTTGTCTTGTTGCATAGCATGGGCTCTAGGCGTGCAAGCTTCAGTAGTGGTGGAACGTGGGCTCAGTAGTTGTGGCTTGCTGGCTCTAGAGCACAGGCTCAGTAGTTGTGGCACATGGGCTTAGTTGCTCTGCGGCATGTGGGATCTTCCCGGGCCAGGGCTTGAACCCACGTCCCCTGCATTGGCAGGCGGATTCTTAACCACTGTGCCACTAGGGAAGCCCTCTCATGCATTTTTGTAAAATAAACTATTCTATGTAGTGAAGACACATGGAAATAAACACTCAATAAATAGTACTTTTCAGAATAATTGTAGCATCAACTGTTAAGAAACATTATCCAAAACTTGGGAATAAAGCAAAGGAAGGAATGTATGTTCTTTCAATGTCATACTAATGCACTGAATAACAGGCCCACCCATGGAGTATTTAATTCACAAGGGGAATGTAACTTCCTTTGATACATTATTTACTATTAATCAGGATTTAGGTTCTGAAATTACATGTTAATTTCTTAATATTTTAGGGTGGAGAAGTAATTGATTTTTGTCCTAAAAGATTCATATTTTTGTCATAAAATGTTATCATTTTATTACCATGTAGGACTTTAAACAGTTTTATATATAATCTAACATTCTTATTCCAACACCTTTTCTTCAATGACCATAGTATATACTCAGTTCCTTAAATGGTCTTTGAACCAGCTTTATATCTCACTGGTTCCTTCATTACAGATGTAAATAGGCAAGTACATCTTTGACATATATTCCTCTAGATTTGTGTGACAGTCATGATTATATAACATTTACAACTTTTTAAAAATTAACTTGCACTATGTATCCATGCAAAAAATTTCTAAACCCAAATACTTTAATAATATTTATTTTTTATTTATTTTTATTCTTTTTGTTGTATTTAGTTTATGATTCTTATTGTTGGTGCTTCTCTTATTTCTTAAATTCTGCTTTGCTACTTGTATGGTCTTTATGTATATCTTCTCATGTGATTTGAATGATCGTATCTACTTTTTAGTTTGATTTAGGTTACTTTATTTTTTCCAACATATTTCAAACCTAAATCTATCTAATTTTAAAACTCAAAAATAAATATAAGCTTAGTACATCATCATGATTTTAAAACGCTCTTCCCTGCCTGTTGGTCCATCCCCACCTCGCTCCTACTTAATCTCTTGTAATGCAGTCTGGGATTTTAGACCCAGACTTTTGAGATTGCATTATTATCTTCATATTATATATGGTTTCATTCAAGAATAAATCTCCATTACATTTGATCACCACAATTAAAACAATGTTAATTAGTAATACTAAGCTAGGAACTATGTAGAACACTTAAAATGTATTATTTGATCACTAAATTACCTTCTGAGATTGTTTCATTATCTCAATTTAAGAAAAAAATAATCTGAGGCCTAGAGGAAGTAAGTGCCCAAGACCACAAATTTCTAAGTGATCCACCCATGAAGTGAATCTCATTTTGTCTCCCCAGAACACATGCTCCAAACCACCAGGTAACATTGCTTTTTAGTTTAGCTTCAACTATATGTTTACTTGATTTCAATGCTCATCATCAGACATTGTCTTCATATTCCCCCAATTTTTTAAACTTTGAATTTTGTTTCATCATTCAGTTACTGCAATATATCATCAAGATTATTTTTGAAGAGGATTTTTTGTTTCCTCTGTAAATTTTTTAAATTTAAAAATTTAAAATATTTTCTAAGACATTATATAAAACTCTATATTTCCATTGTTTTCATTATTTAATGGAAAAGATATTCCATTGTTTTCATTATTTAATACATTGTTTTCATTATTTATTCAGTTGTGAATAAAAATTGCACATCGTAATTTTTTATCGTTCAAATTCAGTAGATTTTGCTCACCTATCATGTCATGTTGTAGACAGGAAATATGAGACCAGTCTAATTTTTTGAGCATTATCTGTTTTATTTTTCTACCCAAATGCTAATTATTCAGTTAAAGAAATAATATGTGATAATTACATTTCTCAAGGTGTATCTAGAACATGCATCTCTTTTTACCTATTTTGTATGTTATACATTGAATCCTCATGCTGTGATTAATTAATCCTCTCTTTATAGCTGTGAAAAGTTTTCTTCAGGTATGCCTTTGATTACTAGTTCTGTTCCATTTGTTTTATAATGTTTCCTGTAACTGTTCCTTTTACTTTCCACTCACTCAAATACAACTTTCATCTTTAATTCTTCATCATTTTTGTTTTGATTACCAAAGAGCTTCTCAAATGCATCTTGCATCCCATGGATAAATTATTTTTCCATTGGACTTGAGCTGTTTGCTTTTTTGTTTATATGCTTGTGATATTACTTTATCATTTCTAAAATGATAGGCATTGTGGATTGTTCTTGGTCCCGTTTTATAGATGAAGGTCAAATCAACAGTTTGAAGGAAGCAGATACCGGTTCAAAAGTAAGCAAGCAAATAAAAGCAAATAGTATGGCTTTATAGGCAAAAGGGTATAGGCTTATAAGAAGAGCAGGTAATGATGTGGATTTAATATGACTACACACTACAACGTAAAGCAGTATTTTAAAAATAAGAATGATACTGAGCAGTGATATGTGGAATGTCTTTACGAATCATAGAATCAACAAATAAACTTTGTATTTCACCTACCTTGCCCATTTCTACACAACTATATCCAAATATTGAAAATATTAATGAATGAAAGAAGAAATATATATATACAAATATATATATACACACATATATGTGTATATATATGTATATATATATATACACACATACCAAATACTATTATTTGCAAAGCCCTGTGACAGGCATTTTACTTCCTTTTTTTTTTTTTTAAGTTTTTGGTGTGAAAAACAAGAACTGAAAAGCTGAAAACAGAAACATAAGGTTTTATGAGTTTTATATTTTGTAATTACTTAAGAACTAACTACATTTTTATCTCATGGAGGTCTAATAAATGTTTTCCATTTTTCTGAATTATATATCAATTCCAATTCCCAGTCAGGGAATTGCCCAGAACTTTAACATGTATATGAATATCTAACAGGTGTATAAATATATATAAAAATCTGTATAGTCAAAGACACTACATATTTCATCACACAAGTTACAATCAGATTATTTGAACATTTTTAAGTAAAATAGGTTTAAACTATTTTGAAGATTTCCTAAACAGTCTCATGTTCTTTCATTTCTGTCTAAATCATAGTGAAAACTAATTGCATTCTAGCACTTTCCTGCCAGAAATGGGACTTCTCCAACAGAACAAAGGGGCTTCTCAGTAGAATTAATTTTCAGAAACAAAGACCTCCCAGTGAAAGTAGACATTTGATTTGAATTTTCAGCACAATATTAAGGGATTGTTTTTCTTCAGTTGACACCTACTTGTCATTGATCAGGAACCTTCTTTATTTTTGTGCCCCAGATGTTCTAAAAGTTTGTTTTCATAGCTAAACGTGCTCTAAGTAGCTCAGGGTACATTTAACTATCAAACTTCCAGAAAAAAAAGGTTGCAATATACATGATACAAAGTGGAACAATATAGAACAATACTAATTAGACTTTGAGGAAAAATACCTCTAAATGATACATTTTTGAGAAAGGCTGAGGACTATGGTGATTCACTCCATAGAAATGAGTTAAGTACAGTGCTTTGTAAACTTGAACTACTTTATGACTGTTGGAGAAATCTTTTAATATCCAATTTACACATTTCTTTTTGCATATGTCAGGAAGCAATTAAAAATTATAATTTCTCTGATGTCTTTTAAGTCTTCTATATATTCTAATTTCTTGGTAGCTTTTTTCCCCTAGCATGTACCATTCACTAGAAGCCTGAAGTACTCATATAAAAATATATTGCTTGTAGACATGCAGATGACTTCAAATACTTCTGCACTTCACAGTGAATTGCTCATTCACCTGAGTGTTTAACAATGTCAGTGTGCTCAACATTATCATATTTAATTGAATAGTTCAACAAGATAATATGCCAGGGCACACACCATCCTGTGAAATCATTCAATGCATTAGGCTAACAATAAATAAAGCAACACTTAAATGCAATACAGGGGACTTAGAGGAAATTATACAAAAAGAGAGACAGAGAGAGAGAAAAGAAAGGGAGACAGGAAAGAGAGGGACTTTTAAGAAAAAAGGGGAAAGTGGATTGATGTCTGCGAAGAGATTTCTGAAGTCTGATAACACTGATTCTTAAACCTCATTTTCTTGAATGACACTAAGAGTAAACATAACTGATGAGAAGAAAAGAGAGTATTTTGAATATTATGTACATAGCAAATGAGTACTATTTCTAGTCCTTCAATTAGATCAGGGTGGTAGACAAAATTTTTCTGTAAAGGACCAAATAGTAACAATCATATGGCTTTTGGGGCCATATGAAAACAGCCATAGATAATACATAAACAAATGAGTGTCTCTGTGTTCCAGTAAAACTTTATATGTAAAAAAGGTGTCTGACCAGATTTGGTACATGGCCTTATATCATTGATATCTGATCTAGATAGAAAGTCAACTCACTCTTGAGCTTGGATGGTGTAAAATATCATGGAAAAGAGAGTCATGCCTTTAATTTTAATTGGAATTCAGCGACTTATTTTTAGAGGTCATTATTTTTCTACGGGAGTGACCCAAAGCACATATGACATATGACATTACTTCTATGCAATTGCTTTCTGCTTGAATATCATTTCTGAATAATCTTGAAACCTTCATTCTTTAGGCATTTTGCATGTTCTAACTCTATTGTCACTTCTAGATATTTCTTAACATTCATTATAGCAAAGAAGTTTCATGGTATCCCCCTTACCAACACAAATGTTACTTGTTCCTGGTACACTGAATACCTTTTTATCAAGTAAAGTACAAGAAAGTTCAAATGCAAATGAAAGTTTCAAATAACACACAAGTAACATAACGTGTCAGTCTTTACAAATATTTTTAAAATTTCAATTTATGCAAATGTTCATATACATTATTAAATTGCTAAAATAATTAATATGTTATAGAACAACATCAAGATTATCTTTCTCTGTTTCATTCATTCTATGGATATTGATCAAGGACAATATTTCTAATAGTGTCAGGCTTGCTAACTTTTACTGGATTATGAATCACAATAATAGCATCTTTATGTTTCTGACACTTGGGACCAAGAATCTGCTCCTGCAGGTTCCTCCCAAAGCTTCCCAAACCTTCCCAAAGCTGAAGGTTGGCAAAGACTTAGGAATCTGGGCAACCAGGGCTTGCATTCCAACTTTTTCACAGGCTAAATGTGTGATCTCAGATAGATTATTTAATATCTCTGAACTTCATTTTCCAGAAATATAAAATGACAATAATGCTTAATAAGATGACTGTTGTAAGGATTAAGTAAGAAAAGTTGGAATTCAATATATGTTAACTCCATTTCTTTCTTTCCTTATTCTAAGTGGATGCTTCTTAGAGTGCAAAAATATCAGAAATCTTTTTTATCACAGGACAATTGATTCAGAAAAAAAGGCATTGAGAACAAAACCATTTAAAAGAGAAAACAAATTTTTATCTTATTTAAAAGGGGGTCAATGGCCTAATTGGGACTTTACTTTGAAAAATGTTATTAAAAATCCTGGATATAACTTTATTTGTTTTTAACAAAATAAATTTAATCTTGTAAGTATAAACATGTGCTAATTCTTACAACAAAAGAAAGGATTGTGTTAATGGAGAGGGAGGTAAAACTGTTTGGGATAAAGTACATGATAATGTGATATAATATTTATGAGGTCATTCTCTTTGCATTTCAAACTTTTAGCTCAAAAGGCATCATTCTTGCAAAAGGAATCACAGAACATTTAAAACAAAAAGTCATTCAAAATAGTTAAATAATGGATAAAGGATAAGAAAGCAATGGATAAAGAAATGGAGAAGATGGATAAATGGATAAGATGGATAAGATGGATAAATGGATAAGACAGATAACAAAGATGGATAAAGAAATGGATAAGAAAGAAATGGATAAAGGATAAGAAAGCAACCACCTACTACTCAACCAATTACAGTGTGCACCTCTGTTTCAGGTTTTCCACATACCCTATTTTGGCCTAAAACCATATTTTATTAATTGCAACAGTAAAATGTTAGATGAAGTATGCATGCATTTAAAAAAAAAAAAAAACTTTGTAAATGTTAGGTAGAAATCATTTGGTTGTTATTATTACATAACAAAATTGTGGGATCAGTTGTTGGAAACAATTTTATTGCTGAATTATCTTCATTTGGAAGATATTATAAAGTACTGGGAAAATATATGAGATGATGTTCCTCTAGTTTTGCTTAGGAACTGGCACTTGTCTATAATGATATGAACCATGATTAACCTTATTAATATAATTAACAAGGAGCTTAAATATAATCCACAGCTTTCTCAGAAGAATTAATTTACTTCAGTATTAAAAATGGGCCTTTTTTTAGCTCAAATGACAAGCATATAATATTTCTTAGTGATTTTTTAAATTGGCACAACTGTTATAAAATAGCAGCATAGTTACAGTAGTTGAAAATATGAAGTTAAAAGGTATGGTATAGACATGACACATAGTAGTTATAGTTTTTCTTTAATTCTTGGACTCATAACACATATGATTCGAAAACTTGAAGATCACATAATACAATGTATGCTCCATTCTCCTTAGATATGTTTTCCTATTTTTTTCGTCTTTGTGCATGCAATGCCACATAAATTTTGACACATTCTAAACACACCAAGAAACTACTTGCTGTCATGATGAGTACTTTGATACCAAAGTTAGAGTATTCATTTAGGCATTAAATCAGTCATCCCTCAATGAATTGGAAATTCAATTACAGTGAAAAGAACAGGTTTGGTGACCCTTTCTGTGATTATACCTTGCATATAAATGTATCTAAATCATAAACGACTATCATTTTCCTAAACAAGTGGCTGTACTAGGCAACTGACTGCCCACTTAAGTTAAACTAGTGCCATGTAAGCATTTTCATAAAATATATAAATGGAATGAAATATCTAATTTAAAATATAAATAAAATCAGTGGAACTTCATGCTTTTTAATATGTATGAACCACATGACCATGAATCAGGTTGAACAAGAACTTACAAATATAAATGTATAACTTGCAGGAAGTATACAAAATTACACAAGGATTCTTATAGAGGCATTAAAATAATGTACCACATTGTGCTACTTAAGAGGTTTCTGAAAATGTCAATAAAATGTGGCCTGTAAAAGAAGGAAAATTTAGAAATTAGGCTAATCACCATCATTGTCAAAAAGTTAAATGTGTTGGCTTATGAAAATTTATATACGTAAATTTTATTTATATACATAAATATTTATATATATACACATTACTATTAGGGTAAGATTAAGAAATAGCATTATTTTTGCTCTTTGGGGTAGAACTCAAGATAAACTCACAATAGGAGATTCATAAGTAAAATTTGAGAAGAATGAATCTAAAAATATGCTTCTATATTAAATGTGGCCTAGTTAAGAATACACAAAGTTCACTGCTATCTGAGAACAGTTTTAGAGCACGTGAGGGAAACTGGATAAAATTTGATAGCTGAAATAAAGCTTACAGGAAAATTTTTTTTTTAATTTCTAAAATTATTATTTGGCATTCTATAGCTATTTCAGGCCACTATTTTAAAATTATGTCCACCCAGAGAAAATGAAATAGTTAGCAGGCAGCATCTGGAAGACTAATCAAATCTGGCTTTCCTTGCATGTTTCTGTCCTGCAGACACAGCTCTTATCCTCTAACACACAACTCCCTGTGCAAAAACAAACCTATTGTTACAAGTTCAGTATTCTATTCCAAGAATCTTTCTAGATTTAGTTCCCGCCTGTTGTTATGGAAAAACAAAACTGGATTGTTTAACATTTTTTAATGCACTGCAGTTTTTATACAAGAATTTTTAATCTGTTAAAATAAATGTTTATTTTAAATATCGGCACTTTATTGTCCATTGATTATAGGTGTCTATAATCCTCAATATCACAGCCTCTATTATTCTATAAACATCACTTTTCTTAACTCTTTTTGAATCTCAAAAATTACCAAGGGAAAAATAGCTAAAAGCACATAGGATATTCTGAAAAACAAAAGTAAAAAAAATAGGGCAATTTAATAGTAAACTATAATTGGAAACCATTTACATTGTAACTGTTTTGAAATATAAGCTTTTTGAGGGTAGGACTGTGTCCTTTAAGTGACAGTATATATTTGTATTTACATGAAACAAAATAGTAATTTTAATATGTTGCTTTACATATATATATATATATATATATATATATATATATATATGAAATATAAGTTTGTATCTGCTTATTTATTGTGAATGTTGGTTTTAGAACCAATATATTTCTGTGTCAGATAAGCACAGATGACACACTCCAGTCTGTTTCCCGTCCCCCTGGGCCTTATGATGGCTTTCTGCATGCCACATAATGGTCTCTCTTACTTTCAGGCTTGGATATCATCCAACTTTTTTTTTTTTTTTTTTTTTTTTTTGCTGTACACGGGCCTCTCACTGTTGTGGCCTCTCCCGTTGCGGAGCACAGGCTCCGGACGCGCAGGCTCAGCGGCCATGGCTCACGGGCCCAGCCGCTCCGCGGCACGCGGGATCCCCCCAGACCAGGGCACGAACCCGTGTCCCCTGCATCGGCAGGCGGACTCCCAACCACTGCGCCACCAGGGAAGCCCTCATCCAACTTTTTAAAGTTACATGTAGACAAGACTAAATTATTACTCATAGGGTCTCCTCAACATCAATCTTTATATTTCTTTTTAGTTCTTCCCTCTGACATCTAGTATATCCTCAATGTCTTAGGGCTCATAACACTGAACTGATTTTAGAGTCTGTGCATTGTTTTTGAGGTCCATATTAATCAGGTTGCACAGTCATCTTATTATCATCCTAGGAGCCTTTCTAGAGTATATCTTACTCAGTCTCCCAGGGACAGAAAAACCCTCAGATGTGCTTCCATTATTTCTTGTTAGGATTACTACAATTCATTATATTCTGGCCTACCTGTCACCTCTACTCTTAGCTGCTTACAGCTAGTGCAAACTCTGGTAATGTCTAAAAGCACACAAAACCTAGAATATCTGATCATATTACTTCAGCAAAGAGGAAACTCTGCTTGCCCCTAGGAAAGCTGTGGATTGTATTTAAGCCTTTATTACCTACAAACATGACAGCTTGCTGAACTATATAGTTAAGTAACTTGTTTTCAGTAATTGCTATTTTTCTTTAGGAAAAGTGCCAAGCATTGAAAGTATTTATTTCCAAAAGCAAGTTTATCTCACAGAAAGCATAATAGTTATGATCGTGAAAGGCTGAATAATTAACATTTGATAAACTGATTCCCATTTTTTGTGAACTTTGGTGGAGGACTTATTATATAGAAGAATCTTGTTAAAAATCATATATTATTTTGTAATGTAAATAATCAGTCTTATGTTTATTTGTACTGTAAACTTGAATGTTAGTAGTAGGGTATTAGGTTTAAAAGGCAAGGAACACCTGCAGTGATGCTGTAAAAAGAATAACCAACTCTATTTTAGTCTGAATTCTGAACTGTGAATAAGTCCTCCTGGAAAGATAGCAATGCAGGAGCAGATTTACAGTGTTGTCCCTCATCCAGCCACTCACAGAAATTGACCAAAATGAACAATAAAATATACCTGCCTTTTATTTCAGATGTGATTAATTTGTATATTTACATTTCTTCATTCTGGGCTATGTTTCACTTTCTTTCATCTATTATGCTGTTTCAGTGTAAAAAGATCATCATCAGAAATATCCTCCTTATGAAACTGAAGAACTTACTTCATCTTCTATGTCAAAGCTGACTTGTAAGGTTCTTAAATATGGCAAGATGAATCTTTCGCCACATCAAATCCATAGAAGGTGTAAATAATGAAAAGGCAAAAGACATGCACACTCTCTCCATGTCCCTATTCCTTACCTATTTCTTATGTTTATCAGCCCTACTGAAGGCATTTTCTATGGTGAACTTCCAATTTTATATTAATATAAGAATGTTGTTTTGCAAAATTGTAATTGGTCTGTCAAAAACACTTGCCAGGTAATAAACCTGAAAAATGGCAATATCTCCCAGGATCTCTACTTTCTTTAGAAATTGGAATACTAATGGAAAGCAAAAAGCAAGTGCATATCCTTACTAATATTCACAACAGATGGTGGGTGGTGAGGAACAATGGTGGGGATAAGAAGAATCTTGAAACTAAAATTGTCCTTGAGATAAAAGACATTGAGCTCCTTTTGAAAATCAATGATGATATATTATCTAAAAACACCATTATTCAATTTTTGGAGTTGACTAAGTAACGGGTATGCAGCAAACTTTGGAAGACCAATCTCTTAATAAAACTGTATTTATCAAAATAAAGGTAAAAGTCTTCTGTAGGAGTAATAGTCAGCACAGTGTCCTAAAGTAATGGAAAATTTATCCTTTGTAGCCTTAAATCCAGGATCTTCCTATCCTCTTATGAATAGCCTCCTTCTTCAATTACTTCCTTTATAATATCCAGAAAAGTAATAGTTGCAACAGTAAAAGCAGAGGCAGCACTTCCTTCACCATAAACCTTTTTGCCCTATGAGTTTCTCCATCTTCCACACCATCTTTGATTGGCAGCAAAGTTGTTATATTTCCAATTTTCAGTTGATCATCAAGGCTTTTGTCCCACTCTACATGAATTAAAAACATACCTGATAAGACGTTTTGAGACTTCTACCTGAAAAGAGACTTCCTGAATATAAGAACTGAGCAGTTTTCTTTTCCCAAGATATCAGGAAGCACTAAGAATCCTTATGTTGCAATCAAATTTACAATATCCATTCACTCATTTCTTCATTTGTTAATAAAGTACTATTTGTTAAGTAATATAAGAATACCTACAAGACAACCTAAGTACTTACTTAAAGTGCTATCAGGAGAAGGTTCAAGATGGCGGCATAGGAAAATCCTGAACTCACCTCCTCCCCCAAACACAATAAATCTACAATTACATATAAAATAATTCCTCCAAAAAGGGACCTGAAAACTAGACGAAGAGAGCCTCCAAAACAAAGATCAAGACAGGTAGGAGAGGCAGAGACATGGTATCACCAAGGGGAAAAAAAAACCCACACCCCAGCAGCAGTGATCCACAATTGGGAAGGGTTACAAAGGTATGGATCTTCTCCCTGAGGAGCGAGGGATTTGAGCTCCACATCAGGTACCCCAACCCCTAATTCTTGCACAGGAGAGATGTGCCCCTTAAACACCTGGCTTTGTAAACCAAACCAACAGGGAATATGCCCAGAAAAACTATAGAAATGCAGGGAATGGAAAACCCGCTCTTAAAAATCTAGTTGATAGACTCACTCAACCTGAAAACCAGCACAAAAACATCAGATTGAATAGTGCATAGACCGTAGGTGAAGGGTACACACTAATCTTAAAGCATCTACCAGAGAGGGAAGAATCAGTTGGGATGCTCCCCAAGGACTGAGACACTGGCAGGCACAATTTTGGCACTTTCAGGCTACCTTGCCAGTGCCAGTGCTGGTGGGTGCCATTCTGGAATTCTCCTTCTAACCCCGCCTACAATGGGCACACCCTGATGAGAGCTACACCCATGCCTCAGCTTTGCCCAGGCCTCACAGCTGGCCAGGGCATGCCACATCAACAAGCATGGCCCTCCCACAACAGGAAGGCATATGCAGCCTACAATGGGGACACCCCTTGAATACCTGGCTCTGGTGGCCAGGTGGGATTGTGCTTCTGAGTCCCACAGGACACCTCCTACATAAGGCCACTCTTTCATGACTGGGAGAGGTAGCTGATTTACCTAATACATAGAAACAAACACAGACATTTAGGCAAAATAACGAGGCAGATGAATATGTTCCAAGTGAAAGAACAAGACAAAACCCCAAAAAAAGAACTACAGGAAATGGAGATAAGCAGTCTACCTAATAAAGAGCTCAAAGTAACGATCATAAAGATGTTCCCTAAACTCAGGAGAAGAATAGATGAACAAAATGAGAACTTCAACAAAGAGATGGAAAAAAAAGAAAGTACAAAACAGAAGTCATAATTTACTAGAGGTCTTGTAGCAGACAGGATGAGGTAGAACAATGAATCAGTGAGGTGGAAGAAAAAGCAATGAAACTCACCCAGACAGAATGGCATAATTAAAAAAGGATTTAAAAAATTGAAGACACCTTAAGGGAACTTTTGGACATCAAGTGGAATAACATTCACATTATACCTTCTTCCCAGAAGGTGAAGAAAGAGATAAAGGGTCAGAAAAACTACTGGAAGAAATAGTGGCTAAAAACTTCTCTAATGTGGGGAAGGGAACAGACATCCAGTCCAGGAAGCCCCAAATTATTCCAAATAAGATGAATCCAAAGAGACACACACCAAGGATAAAGAGAGAATCCTAAAAGCACAAAGAGAAAAACAACTTGTTATATTCAAGGGAAACCCCATAAGGGTCATCAGCAGATTTTTCAGAAGCGAGTGGCCTGACATATTCAAAGTGCTGAAAGAATAAAACTTCCAAACAAGAATTCTCTACTTAGCAAGTTTATCACTCAGGAGAGATTAAAAGTTTTCTAGATAAGCAAAAACTAAAGCAGTTTACCACCACTAAACCAGCCCTACAAGAAATGTTAAAGGAATTTCTTTAAGCTGAAAAGAAATGAACTAATAATAAGAAAACATACAACAGTAAAAATCTCATTAGGAAAGGTAAATATATAATAAAGATAGAATGGATCAACCACTTGTAAAGCAAGCATGAAGGTTAAAAGACAAAAGTAGTAAAATTAACTTAAATTACAATAATTAGTTAAGGGATGCATATAATAAAAAGATGTAAAATGTGTCATCAACAGTATAAAATATAGGGGGGAAATAAAAAGATAAAAGTTTTGTGATGTGTTCCAATTTAAGTTGTTACCAACTTAAAACAGACTGCTATTTATACAGAATATTATATGTTAACCTCAGTAACTATCAGGAAAAACCTTAATTACCCAAAGTAAAATGGGAACGGAATCTAAATATAACACTAAAGAAAACCACCAAAACACGAGGGCAGAGTGAAAGAGAAGAAGAAAGAAAAAGAGAGGAACTACAAAGACAGCCAGGAAACAAGATATATGCATCCTTATATTCATAGCAGCGTTATTTACAATAGCCAAGATATGGAAACGACCTAAGTGTTCAAAAATGGATGAATGAATAAAGAAGAGGTGATATGTATATATATAGTGGACTATTACTCAGCCATAAAAAGAATGAAATACTGCGATTTTCAATGTCATGGATAGACCTCGAGGGTATTATGTTAAGTGAAATAAGTCAGACAGAGAAAGACAAATACAATATGATTTAGCTCATATGTGAAATCTAAACAAACAAACAAAATAAGACAAAAACAAACTAACAGATACAGAGAACAGATTGGTTAGTTTTTACCAGAGGGGAAGAGGATTGGGGGTGGATGGGAAAATGGATATAGGGGGTCAACTGAATGGTGATGGATGGTAACTAGACTTGTGGTGGTGATTACTTTGTGGTGTATACAGATGCCTAATGATGATGCTGTACACTTGAAACTTCTATATTTAAAAAAAAAAGTGCCTTCAACGTAGGATCACCAAAAATATGAGAAAAATTCTAATGTTTACTAAGTTATTCACTCAAAACAGTCATCATGATAAAGATCAGACTTATACTTCAAACTTATTTTGCACTTTCATATATATTTTAAACTTAATGTTTGTTGGAGAAGGGCTCTACCATCTTATCAATGCTTAGGGCCTCTAGAGTCTTTATCTAGACATGCAGATGCCACACAAGGAGTTGAGTTAATGCTATGAATCAGATAGGTGAGGTCCCTGTCATGAAAAACAAAAAAGATTACAGATTGTGATAAATAGCAGCAGATAGTGATGGAGGATGAGGAATTTGCCTTAGATTCAGTGGTTATGAAGGCATCTCTGAGAACATGACTTTCAAATTGATAACTAAAGGATGATAATAAACTTGCCTTTCAAAAATATGGGGCAATAGCAATCCAGCAGTTGTAGGAGCCAGGTGAAAGTCCAGTGAATGAAAGGGGCTTGAAATAAAAAAGAAAACAGAACAATATAATCAAGCATACAGACTGATTGTGGAAAGGGTCAAGATGAGTTTGGAAAGGAAGGCAGAAGAACACATGAAGACTCATGAATTAAATAAAGCTGTGATAAGTAGTTCCAATGTCATTGCACTAGAAATGGAAAGTATTAAAGGAATTTAGTAGGAAAGTCAAAGTGACATGATCTATGTTCTTAAGAAATTCTTCTGGCTGCTGAGTGTAGATTTGAGAAGTAATACAGATGAGGATCCTCAATCTCTGATTTGAAAAACTGAGTGGATGATTGTTTCTTAATAAACAATGAAACTCCTGAGATTGGGAGGCTAAAGGAGGAAGATAAATGGTAACAAAACACAAAACATTTTTTTGGACATATCAAGTTTGAGATTTTTATGAGACATTAAAGAAGACATATCAAGTAGGCAGTTTGGATATAGAAGTCTTGGAACTTAAAGATGTCAGAGCTTAAAATATAAACTTGGGAGCCCACAGCATATACAATGTATTTAAAACCAAAGGTTTATAGGAGATCATCTAGGAAGTGGGTAGAGACAAAGAGGAGAAAAAGGATCCAGGACAATCTCAGGTACTCCATTATGTACCAGCAAAAACAATTACTGATTACTAAGATAGAAGAGGCGGAAGAAATGAAGTTAAATGAGGCGAGGTTTCAAGAATAAAGAAGTGGCCAAATGTTGCTCTATGCTTGAAGAAAATAAGAGGTAAGAATTGTCTGTTAGACTTGGCTAATGGACCATGGCGGTCACTGGTATTAGAGAGAAGAGCAGTTATAGTGTCATGGTTAAGGTGGAAATCAGAAGTAGGGATGGTGTTAGATAATGAATTGTGGACGAGAAAGTGAAGATAGCTACAATTCCTCACATTGTAGCTCTGTTATTTCAGAGCAAGATACATGTAAATGAAACTACAAACTAAATAGGAAGGTCACATTACTGTAAAATATTAAATAATGGCATAAAGTGGAGGGTACCTATTTTACACACCTAGGCTACCAGTCCTACACGGTACTCTAGGTTGATTTTTAAGGATTACAAAATGCAAGAGTGCAAAAAGAACTTAATTTATTTGATATATTTTTCAGATAATTGTTCTTCATTCTGCTGCCCATTTATGGATGAGTAAACAAACAAAATGTACCTATAAGTTATTTATGTGAAAAAAATATTTGCAACAGAAAGAATAAAATATAGTGTGACATTTAAGATGAAGAATATATTAACCAATAATATAAAATTTTACATAATAAGCACTGAGCACTCAGAAAAATAAAAATATGGGCTCCATATTTTAAGAAGATAAAAGAAGAGAAAACAGATGGAATAAAAACTGAGAGAGCTAAGGAAGTATTTTAAGGAGAGAAATTATGTCATAAAAATGTTAAAATTATTAGAAATAGTCAAATGAAGAATCAACCAAATTGAAAAGTGAACCTAAGATGTGGAGAACAAGCTTGAGAAAAGCACAGGCCAATACAAATTGACAAAATCAGTCACAAAGGAAAGTATATAATTAAACCCAACAAATACCGAATTTGGATTTCTGAAGAAGAGAATGAAATAGAAAATATGTTCAACTGCATAACAAGTGCAAGCCTGTTTTATAAGTATGGGGTCTTCTAATTATGCAACAGTGCTTTCACCTTTTTTTCCACAAATTTGTTTGTAGCTTCAGGTGAGAAGAGAATATTAAAATGTGGCTGGATATAATTAGGTAACAAGAACAGGCTGTACTTTTATAGTTCAAGAAAGGGTTATTTGAAAAGCAGTTGATTTCTCCCTCTTTTTCAGTTTTTTTTTTAATGAAACGTTAAAATTAATCAAAATTTAAAATTTAAATATAATTAAGCCAGTAACTACCATGTTGTATCATGCCTTTATTGCTGGATTAATATTAACTATTGCTAATATCTAAATCTAAGATTATATGGTCTAAAACTGGAAGTGCTAATAGCCTTTTGTTATTGAGAGTATTATGGAGGAAGTAAATAGTAGATCTAAGTATTTGGATAGTAACTGAAGATGACAAACTACATTCAACCTTCAGAGAAGCACTGCAATTCTCTTTCACCAGAAATAATGGCTGAGAGAGGGAAAAAAAGCAAAAACAAATATAAAATATAATAACACAAACAAATTTCTCCTCTTTAGACAGGCAAAGGCTGTTAATAAATCATGTCTGTTTTAAATGAAAAAACATTTTTTAGAAACTATGAATCATCAAAATTGACTCAAGAAAAACTAAATAAACCAATAACAATGGAAGAAATTAAGAAAGTTGTCAACCATATCTCAGAAAATTTTTGGCAAATATTCTAAGAAATAAAACTTTCTAATTACTGTGAAGTTTATAGGTCTCTAATATTAAAGCCTTATAAAAATAAGTAATGGTATAGAAATTTATTTTTTAAATTACAGAGTCCAAGTTCTTAAATAATATAATAGCATATAAAATCAGATCATATATTAAAATATAATCCAAAATAAATTTAAAAATAATTCCAGCAATTCAAGGACTGTTCATCATTCCTCAATAGGTAAGATTGTAAAACCATACAATCATCTCAAAAGAGGTTTAAAATGGATTAGTTAAAATTCAAGATCCATCCTAGACTTTTTTAGAAAAAATGAATGTTATTTAAAAAGCAATAAGAATCAGCTTTATGCTGAATTCATAATAACCAGAAATAAGAAAAAAATTACACCTTCATACATTTTACACAAAGCTATCAAAGCAACTCAACATGAACATAAAAACAACAACAGAATATACAAGTACTGAAAATAAGGTCAAATGATTATCATTAGCGAATAAGAGTTTTGCTATCTAAAAAAAATAAGGGTAAAAACTTAAAGAATAAGTTCTTTATGAGGATAAACTAATATTTCAAAAGACAATGATTTTCTTATATATCAGTCAATGTTAATTATAAAATGTAATATGAAAATAATAACCCTCCTTGGACACAAATATATAAAAATATTAAATTCCTCAAAAGAAATTTAATAAGAAGTATATAGAAATATGTATAGAAATAACATAAATTTAACTTAGAGACTTAAAATAATATGGATACAGATATAAAGTTCTGTTTTTAAAGAGTCAGTATTACAAACTTTCCAAATTAGAAATTCCAGTCAAAATTTCAATAGATTTTTTGTAACGAAACTTGAAAAAAAATGTTCCTAGTGTTTTAAGAAAAATAAATTAGATAAGGAAGGACTGAAAAAAACTATTTTCTGTGTTGTGTATTAAAATATACAGTTGGCCCTCTCTATCTGCAGGTTCCAACCGCTGATCAAAATATTCGAAAAACAAATTCTAGGAAGTTCCAAAAAGCAAAACTTGAGTTTGCCGTGCACTGGCAACTATTTACATAGGAGTTACATTGTATTTACAACAATTTACATAGCATTTACATTGTATTAGGTATTATAAGTAATCAAGAGATGATTTAAAATATACGGGGAGATGTGTGTAGGCTATATGCAAATACTACATAATTTTATATAAAGGAATGAGCATCTCTGAATTTTGGTATCCAGGGGGTCCCTAACCAATTCTCCACAGATACTGAGGGACTACTGTACATAAATATAATAATTTAATATGGTAATGTTTATGAAGAAATAAATACTGCTATAGAATAGAAAACAAAATTTAATCAAAAATAATTAAAGAACACTTTACATTAAAAATGTGATACTTAAAATTACAGTAAATTGATAAATTTTCAGAAACTAGACTATAATTTAGGAAAAGCTGTAAATTCAATTTACTTTTGTTTAACAATTTGAATATAGGTTTTAATATAGTATTTTAACCATAAAAATTTCACTTTTAAAAATGTATTTTAAGAATCAAAATACATTGTAAGTTAAATATATATTTATTTCAGTGTTAATGGAAATGTAAGAAAATGGAATTAAAATACATGTATTGATTAAAATACATTCTTGCACATGAGATATTAGATAGCAGTTAAGTTACCTTGTAGAACAACACTTATACAGTGTAACATTGAATGAAAAAGTCAGGTTAAAAAGAAGACATGATTTTATTTTTCTAACTGGAGTGCTTGAATGATGGTCTTTATTTATTTTAATGATACATTAGATTCTGTATAATTAGCAACTATTTATGAAGAAGCAATAATTACATACTTTTATTTTTAAAAAAGCATTCCAACCAGGGTTAACCACTTACACCATATGTGATCTTGGGCAAATCAATTAACCTCACAGAGTTTCAGTTCCTTCAACTAATAATTTAAAAATAATAATAATAATAACTGTACTGCTTGTCTGTTATATGTAATAGTATTTGTGTATTACATATTGTGTTTTGAGGATTAATTAGTAGAAAATATCCTCCTATTTAATTCTATTAAGAAATATCTGATGTGCAAAATGAGAACATTAAAAATGGGGGGTATGGGGCCTCCCTGGTGGCGCAGTGGTTGAGAGTCCGCCTGCCGATGCAGGGGATACGGGTTCGTGCCCCGGTCTGGGAGGATCCCATATGCCGCGGAGCGGCTGGGCCCGTGAGCCATGGCTGCTGAGCCTGCGCATCCGGAGCCTGTGCTCCGCAACGGGAGAGGCCACAACAGTGAGAGGCCCGCGTACCACAAAAAAAAAAAAAAAAAAAAAAAAAAAAAAAAAAAAAAAAAAAAAATGGGGGGTATGGAATATAGCACATGTTTTATAATCACTATAAATTTAAAAATTGTGAACCACTATGTAGTATACCTAAAATTTATATAATGTTGTAAATCAACTATACTTCAAAAAAAATAAAATAAAATGGTAAAAAAATAAAAAGAAAATATGGGGATATATAATATGAAAGTGATTTTTCTATGTTAACTAGACTATTGTAAATTTTGGAAAAGTGGCCTGTATTAAGGTAAATAGAAGTGTGGGGGGTGTTCAAAAAAGCTTTATGGACTTTTCTGAGTTACTTCAAGACAAATTGCAAAATTCTTTTTATAAAAAATCTAAATAAACCTAATATCATTCAACATTGATATTAAAATCCAGACAAGGCATACAACTGAATTCAGGTGGGTGGGGCTGTTAGGAAGATAAACATATAGCTGTAAGCTTTATCAACTTCAAAAAGTTGAAAATCCTAGTATTAGAAAATCAAGTAATGATAAATTTACACACTTACATAAGAACAGTTTGATCTTAAAGTCACTGTTTCATAATGAGACCATTTCGTAAACCTTGCCTGTGGATTTCATATCTATAAGATATACATATCTTCATCTGTGACATACATGTTAGAAAACAAATTGTTTAAGAAAGTGGTTTGTTTCTTAATTGCTTTTATG
This sequence comes from Hyperoodon ampullatus, assembly GCF_949752795.1. Lineage (NCBI taxonomy): Eukaryota > Metazoa > Chordata > Mammalia > Artiodactyla > Ziphiidae > Hyperoodon > Hyperoodon ampullatus. The sequence goes on along the minus strand of NC_136925.1, from coordinate 30,030,218 downwards.
ATGAACTGTGAATGTATGGAAAGTCACAAAGATTCCTTGATGGAACCAAAGTTTTTGAGGGTTGAGGATGAGAAGGAGTAAAGCAGTGGTCAATCTTACCCAAGAAGACATCATGGTTACTCTTAAAAGGCATTTTAAATACTAACATTTGTACTGACATTATCTGCCTATAGTTTCAATTCCTACAGAACTTTTTTCTAAATTATTTTATATCAGCTTTAAAAAAAGTGCATATCTATAAGGTCAGTAAATTTTAATGAATACGAATAAGAACTTTGCACCTGAGAGATTCTAGCTTTCCCTCACTGAGATAGCTGGCAATTTCTCTAAACACTAGGTTCCTCATCTGTAAGATGGGTAACATAAGAGACTTGCTACATATGGTTGTTTGTAGAATTAAATAAGATGATACTTGTTGAGCCGAAACTAAGCCTGGTACAGAAGAAACAGCAGTAATTGTTAAATATTTTTAGCAATATCAATATCAGTAATATTTATGTGACCTCCTTTAGTTCTATAACTGTTCCTGAAGAAGTGTGGTATAGTTTGGAAATAAATATTCTCTGTGTGTAAATCTTGTCAATAATTTAAATGTGAACTCTATAAGGAAAAGCCACTGTATTGATTAGTAGTTCTTCTTATTTCAGGGTTATTTTAAGTATCACATTAGACTTTGGTAGTAAAAGCTGCAAAGTACTAAGTAAGTGTAAAGTATTAGTTACAAATGAAAAACCTGAAAACTACAATAATATACAAATAAAATATTGTTTAATGAGTGTTTCAGATAAATAAATAGGTCAGAAACAAATTCTTCAAATTTCAAATGGTATTTAACTCAGATTAGAAGTAGAAAACTGAAAACAATGTTTGTGATCTAAAAAGATCACAAGTTTTAACAAGTTTATTATTATATAAATAGAGCCTCTTAAAATGTTTAGTAATAATTTTAATGTGTCATAGTATTTATTTTCTTTTTTAAATATATATATACATTCTTATTCAGATTTTTTTCCCATATAGGTTATTACAGAACATTGAGTAGAGTTCCCTGTGCTATACAGTAGGTCCTTGTTAGTTATCTATTTTCCATATGGTAGGGTGTATATGTTAATCTCAGACTCCTAATTTATCACTTCCCCCCATGTTTCCCCTTTGGTAATCATAAATTTGATTCCTAGATCTGTGAGTCTGTTCCTGTTTAGTTCAAATTAGTTCAAATTTTCAAACTATTTGCTTCTGTTACAGCAATTTTTCATATTATTTTTTCTACTACTACCAAACTCTCAAGAAAAAACCCATATAAACTCATCAAACAATGAAGTATTTTCTTTGGCTCTACTCCTGAAAACTCAAATCAGTTTCTTTGAATCATAACCTCTAAAGTCCTGAAATGTCTTGCAACACTTACATATTGAAAGTTTACAAGTAGTGGAAAAGATTAATCTATAAATATATGGCTTTCACATTATCCACATATTACTAACAAATATGAAAATGGAGCTTTGACAAAATTTTGACTACAAGTCAAATACATATAAATTTGATTTAACATATGTGTGAGACCCAGAATTGTAGCTATGAAGAATATATTATCATGTAAAATAAGTATCACATATATAGTGTTTAAGACTTTCTTAAACACAGCAGATAAAAATAGACAATTGATTCTACCACATAAATTATACGTGAATGCTGGATAAATTTAAACCTTTATGGAAACTTGGTAGATTGACTGCATAATAGTTAAAATTTTTCCTTCAAAAATACAATCTCCATAATGTAAAATAAAAGAAAAATAACATACATCCTACATACATAGCAAGCAAAGGGTTAGTCCTTTCATATATTGAAAACAATTAATAGTCAATATAAAGTTTAATGCTCCAATAGTAAAACAAATATCAGACAAGAGTAAGAAACTCTCAATGAAAATCATGGAAAAGTCATACTAACCAAAGCCATCTATAGATTAAATGCAGTCCCTATCAATATTCCAACGGCACTTTTTTATAAAACGAAAAGAAAAAAAATCCTAGAATTTGTATGGATCCAAAAAAGACCCCAAATAGCCAAAGGATTCCTGAGAAAGATAAACAAAGCTGGATGCATCACACTTCCTGATTTCAAGCTATAGTAATCAAGACAGTATGGTACAGGCATAAAAACAGACACATACAGAGTACTGATACATGTATACGTATAAATGAATCACTTTGTTGTACACAATATTGCTAACCAACTATAATCCAATATAAAATTAAAAGTTAAAAAAATAAAAATAAGTGAAAACACACACAACAGAGTATGAGCAGAGCTATACAGCAGGTCCTTATTAGTTATCCTTTTTTTTTTTTTCTTTTTTTTGCGGTACACGGGCCTCTCACTGTTGTGGCCTCTCCCGCTGCGGAGCACAGGCTCCGGATGCGCAGGCTCAGAGGCCATGGCTCACGGGCCCAGCTGCTCCGCAGCATGAGGAATCCTCCCAGACTGGGGCACGAACCCGTGCCCCCTGCATCGGCAGGCGGACCCCCAACCACTGCACCACCAGGGAAGCCCTAGTTATCCATTTTATATATAGTAGTGTGTATATGTCAATCGCAGTCTCCCAATGTATCCCTTTCCCCCATCCCACTTTCCCCGCTGGTAACCTTACGTTTGTTTTCTACATCTGTGACTCTATTTCTGTTTTGTAAATAAGTTCATTTGTACCATATTTTTTAGATTCCACATATAAGCGATATCATATGGTATTTGTCTTTGCCTGACTTACTTCACTCAGTATGACAATCTCTAGGTCCATCCGTGTTGTTACAAGTGGCATTATTTCATTCTTTCTTATGGCTGAGTAATATTCCATTGTATATATGTACCACATCTTCTTTATCCATTCTTCTGTCAATGGACATTTAGGTTGCTTCCATGCCCTGGCTATTGTAAATAGTGCTGCAATGAACGTTGAGGTGGTTTTCTCAGGGTATATGCCCAGTAGTGGGATTGCAGGATCATATGGTAGCTCTATTTTTAGTTTTTCAAGGAACTTCCATACTGCTCTCCATAGTGGCTGTATCAACTTACATTCCCACCAACAGTGCAAGAGGGTTCCCTTTTCTCCAGACCCTCTCCAGCCTTATGGTTTGTATATTTTTTGATGATGGCCATTCTGATCTGTGTGAGATGATACCTCACTATAGTTTTCATTTGCATTTCTCTAATAATTAGTGATGTTGAGCATCTTTTCATGTGCTTTTTGGCCACCTGTATGTCTTCTTTGGGGAAATGTCTATTTAGATCTTCTGCCCATTTTTTGACTGGGTTGTTTGGTTTTTTTTGATATAGAGCCTCATGAGCTTTTGTATATTTTGGAGATTAATCCCTTGTCAGTTGCTTCATTTGCAAATATTTTCTCCCATTCTCTGAGTTGTCTTTTCACTTTTTTATGGTTTCCTTTGCTGTGCAAAAGCTTTTAAGATAAATTAGGTCCCATTTGTTTATTTTTGGTTTTATTTTCATTACTCTAGGAAGTGGATCCAAAAAGATATTGCTGTGATTTATGTCAAAGAGTGTTCTGCCTATGTTTGCTTCTAAGAGTTTTATAGTGTCTGGCCTTACACTTAGGTCTTTAATCCATTTTGAGTTTACTTTTGTGTATGGTGTTAGGGAGTGTTCTAATTTCACTCTTTTACGTGTAGCTGTCCCATTTGCCCATCCACACTTGTTTAAGAGACGGTCTTTTCTCATTGTATGTATATTCTTGCCTGCTTTGTCATAGATTAGGTGACCACAGCTGCTTGGGTCTATCTTTGGACTTTCTAACCTGTTCCATTGACCTATATTTCTGTTCACTCTGTAATGACCTATATGGGGACAGAATCTAAAAAAACAGTGGATATATGTATATGTATAACTGATTCATTTTGCTGTACAGCAGAAACTAACACAACACTATAAATCAACTCTACTCCAATAAAATTTTTTTAAATATTTGTTAAAATATTTAAAACTTAGTGTTGATTATAAATATACGGGAAAATTTTAAAAATAAAGCTAATATTTATTTAGCACACTATAATTTAAAACAAACAAAACAAAACAAAAAAACCCAGACACACACACCAATTGAACAGAATCAACAGCCCAGAAATAAACGCATGAATGTATGACCAACTATTATTTGACAAGGGAGCCAAGAATACTCAATAGAGAAAAGACAGTCTCTTCAATAAGTGGTGCTGGGAAAATTGGGTACTCACAAATAAAGGAATGAAACTGGACCCCTATCTTTCACCACTCAGAAAAATTAACTCAAAATGGATTAAAGACTTAAATGTAAGACTGTAAAACATAAAACTCTTAAAAGAAAATATAGGGAATAAACCTCCTAGATGTACGTAATATTTTTGAAAGAAATAATGACACTGATTATTGTCATTAATATGGTTCTATTTGGTGTTAAAAATAAAGAAACACACTTCATAAATATGTTTGCATGAGCAAATAGAAAGCTACACCAGCTTGTTGACCTCAGTTTCTTTAGGAGAGGAGTTGGGGCAGATACACTTGGAAGAGACCCATGACCAGGTGGGTAATGACCATATTTTATTATACTTAGTACAAAGCAATATGTTAAATATCTTAAAGCATATTTTAAAAATTATCTTAATCTCATCTGGCAAGACATGTCAAGAGCCTTAAAAATGCTCATTTCTCTTGATGCAATAATTTCTCTATTAATAATTTTTCTTAAGAAATAATTATAGATGTTTCCAGGATTTATGTACAAGAATGTTAATTGCAGGATTATTTATAAGAGCAAAAATTTTGAGCTAATGTTCCATCAACAAGGAGCTAGCTAGATATATTAAATAAAATCTTATTTACACATACAAGTGTAAATAAAAGTTATTGATATATACAAGTGTATAATATAAATATACAATATATTTCTATGTATATATATAATATATAATATACACATATATTTCTATGAAGATATTAAAAGCCATGTAGACATGTTTTAGAGAGAATATGAAATCCTTTGCTCTACATGCTACAAACATCTTCCCAGTTTGTCACTGCTTTCCATTCCTTTCGTGACACATTTACTATACTTTAACCTATATGAAAAGATACTAGAATAAACAACACCAAATTATTAACAGTGAGCCAGCAGATATATTTCCCATGGTTTTAGTTTCAGATTGATGTTTATATATCCTATAAACCCTCTATCATGAAAACATGTTACATTTATAAAAAAGAAATACATTATTAAAAAATAAAGTTTTAGGTTTATTTTGTGTAATATGTTGTATTTATTTAAACAGTTGCAAAGAAAAATTCTACATTGACTATAATAGCATATATGTAGACCTAAAATATATACTGTTCAGGAAGTCATGCTTCTCAGAATACTGTAACATAGGATAAGAGATTACATTTATTATTTTTTAGCTAGAAAGTGGAAATAAAATTTGTTAATGATTTGACCCCTGAACATATATCTGAAAGTTATTCATTGATATTTTCTTTTCTTGATGTATCACTAAGACATATCACATACAAATGTTAGAGTAGACAGGAATAAAGATGCAGACGTAGAGAATGGACTTGATGACACGGGGAGGGGGAAGGGTAAGCTGGGATGAAGTGAGAGAGTGGCATGGACATATATACACTACCAAATGTAAAATAGATAGCTAGTGGGAAGCAGCCGCATAGCACAGGGAGATTAACTTGGTGCTTTGTGACCACCTAGAGGGGTGGGATAGGGAGGGTGGGAGGGAGATGCAAGAGGGAGGAGATATGGGGATATATGTATATGTATAGCTGATTCACTTTGTTATACAGCAGAAACTAACACACCATTGTAAAGCAATTTTACTCCAATAAAGATGTTAAAAAATAAACAAATAAAATAAAATCTAAAAAAAAATTAGAGTATATATAATATTTTCAGAAATTCTAGATTGTTAAAGGTGCAATTATTATTAAACACTTTTCAATATTGGTTCTCTTCAACATAATTAAACTTCAATGGATAGATTTTCTTTAAAATACTTTAATTTCTTGTATTTGTTTTACTTTTAGCTGTCTGAAATGCACATTTCCTTATAAAATAAGTTGGAATAGGAGGGGTTTGTTTGGTTTGGTTTGGTTGCTCTTTCATATAAGTAGTTTGAAAATAATTCTGAAATGAAACTTTCACTGTGGTCAAGTTATTCCTATTTTCTTTCCACAGCGCCAGCCATGAAAAAAAATCCATTGCTATTTTAACAATCATATTAAAGAGTAAAAAGACCTTTTCAAAAGGTGAGAGATTGCCTTTGGTACTGTTAGTTAAATGTCATATTTTCCTCAAGAACTAAGAGTCAACTTTATTAATATAGTTGACTACAGTGGCATCTGATTCTGAATTTAGAAAGCCACTAAGTTTTTCATATTTCCTATATAGATAATCTGGCTTGCATATCAAACATGGAAGCTGCCACACTTTTTGCTCTTGACTCCATTAATTTCAAACTTAGTTTAAGACTAATTATAATAGAATTCTTGTGGTTAGAAGTGAAACCCAGCTCTAAACTGTTTAATATAGAAACAGAATTTTATAAAGTTATGAGATATCTCACTGAACCCAAATGTAACAATGGGACGGGGCCTGAAGAAAAACTAGATATGAGCAATTTTCTTCTCTGCTTCTCTCTGAGGTTCTGGTTTATTTTTCTTTCTTTCTGTCATTGCTTCTTAATCTCTGGTCCACAGGCCAGGACATATGGTCATATGACTGTTCCTAACAGTCCAGACCCCCAATGAAAGCATGACATTCTTGGCCCCAAGTTCTAAATCTCCAGGATAGGGACTCAGTGTTCCATATCTGGCAAATTGCCCACCACAAACCTGTCAACTGAAGTCACCTGGTTATAAGGTTGATCCTGCTGCTGCAATATGGATGGCAGGACTGGGGAAGACACAGACTTAGAAAAAATGGGAAGTTGATAGTCCAAGAAAGTAATAGATATCCATTGTACTAGGGCCCTACCTAGTCTATTCTCTACAGAGGCCTACCTCATTTTATTGAACTTGTTAAATATTGCATTTTTTACAAATTGAAGGTTTGTGTCAACACTGCAACAAGCAAGCCTATTGGTGCCATTTTTCCAGCAGCACTGGCTTACTTCCTGTCTTTATGTCACATTTGGTAATTCTAGCAATATTTCAAACTTTATCATTATTATTAAATTTGTTATGCTGATCTGTGATCAGTGATCTTTGACGTTACTATTGAAATTGTTTGGGGGCACCATGAACCCCGCCCACACAAGATGACAAACTTAATCAATAACTGTTGAGTATGTTCTGACTGCACCACCAAGCAGCTGTTCCCGTCTCTCTCCCTCTCCTTGGGCGTCCCTATTACATGAGACAGAATAATATTGATATTAGGCCAATTAATCACCCTACAATGACCCCTAAGTATTCAAGTAAAAGGAAGTATCACACAGCACTCACTTTAAAAACAAAAGCTAGAAATGATTAAGCTTAGTGAGGAAAGGGTATCAAAAGCCAAGAAAGGCCTAAACTAGGCTTCTTGCACCAAACAGTTAGCCAAGTTTTGAATACAAAAGAAAAGTTCTTAGAGGAAATTAAAAGTGCTACTCCAGTGACCACACAAATGAAAAAGTGAAACAGACTTGCTGATATGGAGAAAGTTTTAAAGGTCTGGTTAGAAAAATCAAACTAACCACAACATTCCCCTAAGCCAAAGCCAAATCCAGAGCAAAGCCCTAACTCTCTTCAATTCTATGAGGGCTGAAAGAGGTAAGGAAGCTGCAGAAGGAAAGTTTGAAGCCAGCAAAGTTTGGTTCATGAGGGTTAAGGAAAGAAGCCATTTCTACAAGATAAAAGTACAAGTGCTGATATAGAAGTTGCAGCAAGTTATTCAGCAGATCTAACTAAGATAAATTCATGAAGGTGGCTACACTAAACAAGAGATTTTTGATGTAAATGAACCAGCCTTATGTTGGAAGAATATACTATCTAGGACATTCATAGCTAGAGAAATCTCAATGCCTGGCTTCAAAACTTCAAAGGACAGGTTGACTCTTTTGTTAGGGGTTATTGCAACTGGTGACTTGAAGTTGAAGCCAGTACTCATTTACCATTCCAAAACATCCTAGGGCCCTTAAGAATTATGCTATGTCTACTCTGCCTGTGCTCTACAAAATGGAACAACAAAGCCTGGATAACAACACATCTATTTACAACATGGTTTACTGAATATTTTAAACCCACTGTTGAGACCTACTGCTCAGAAATAAAGATTCATTTCAAAACACACTGTCACTGACAATGTACCGGTCACCCAAGAGCTCTGATGGAGACACACAATGATATTCATGTTGTTTTCATGCCTGCTAGCACAACATCCAATCTGAAGCCCATGGATCAAAGAGTAATTTGGACTTTCAAGTCTTATTATTTAAGAAATACATTCTACAAGGCTGTAGTTGCCATAGATAGTTATTCCTCTAATGGATTTGGGAAACGTAAATTGAAAACACTCTGGAAAATACTCACCATTAAGAACGTTTGTGATTCATGGGAAGAGGTCAAAATATAGACATTAATAGGAATTTGGAAGAAGTTGATACCAACCTCATGAATGACTTCGAAGGGTTCAAGATTTCCTCAGCTGTGGTGAAAATAGTAAGAGAACTAGAATTAGAAGTGGAGCTTGAAGATGCGACTGAATTGCTGCAATATCATGATAAACTTGAATAGATGAGGAGTTTCTTCTTATGGCTAAGCAAGGAAAGTGGTTTCTCGAGATGAAATCTACTCCTGGTGAAGATGCTGTGATGATTGCTGAAATGAAAACAAAGGACAAAGGATTTAGAATATTACATAAACTTAGTGGAAAAAGCAGCAGCAGAGTTTGAGAGGATTGACTCCAATCTTGAAAGAAGTTCTATTATGGGTAAAATGTTATCTGCAGCATTGCATGCTGCGGAGAAGTCATTTGTGAAAGGCAGAGTCAGCAAACTTCATTGTTGTCTTATTATAAGAAATGTCCATGGCCACCCCAGCCTTCAGCAACCACCACCTTGATCAGTGAGCAGCCATCAACATCGACGCAAGACCCTCCACCAGCAAAGAGATAACTTGCTGAAGATTCAGATGATGATTAGCATTTTTTAGCAATGTTTAAATTAAGGTATGTAAATTGTTTTTAGATATAATTCTATTGCACTCTTAATAGACTACAGTATAGTGTAAATATAACTTTTACATGCACTGGGAAAGCAAAACAAAAATTGTGTGAGTTGCCTTATTTTGATATTTACTTTATTGCAGTGGTCTGGAACCGAACCCACAATATTTCTGAGGTACGACTATACTAGACTGGATTCTCCCTAAACTACAGACATTCACTTTGGATCAGATGGAAGTAGAACACTTTGATTCATTAATCTCATGAGAAGTAGCCAGGACATGGAAGCAACCTAAGTGTCCATCAACAGATGAATGGATAAAGAAGATGTGGCACATATATACAATGGAATATTACTCAGCCATAAAAAGAAATGAAATTGAGTTATTTGTAGTGAGGTGGATGGACCTAGAGTCTGTCATACAGAGTGAAGTAAGTCAGAAAGAGAAAAACAAATACCGTATGCTAACACATATATATGGAATCTAAGAAAAACAAAAAACAAAAAAAGGTCATGAAGAACCTAGCAGTAAGATGGGAATAAAGACACAGACTTACTAGAGAATGGACTTGGGGATATGAGGATATCCCCAAGGATATGGGGAGGGGGAAGGGTAAGCTGTGATGAAGTGAGAGAGTGGCATGGACATATATACACTAACAAACGAAATATAGATGGCTAGTGGGAAGCAGCCGCATAGCACAGGGAGATCAGTTCGGTGGTTTGTGACCACCTAGAGGGGTGGGATAGGGAGGGTGGGAGGGAGGGAGACACAAGAGGGAAGAGATATGGGAACATATGTATATGTATAACTGATTTACTTTGTTATAAAGCAGAAACTAACACACCATTGTAAAGCAATTATACTCCAATAAAGATGTTAAAAAAAGTTACTTTTAATTTCTATAAAATATATTAATTCTAGTCAGTTTCTTTACTCTTTCTCCAGTGCCAATTATGCCCGTCCATGCCTCATTCAATCTCTCTTCCTTGCTAGTCACCCCTGGTATGTGGTACAATCAAAGATAAATCGTTATCACAAGTGATACTATCATCTGAAACTCTCTCTTAAGCCCTAAAATATCCTGGGTTCCTTATCATCAAAACCTTTGGCTAGGTTACTTATGTGGTAGAGCTAAGCGAAAAGAGTTCACCTTATATGTCCTCAAAGTTACAAAACATATAACCAAATTTACAGCATCACTAACCCATCTATCACATAAGTGAAGGTGATTTTGAGTCTTATATGTTCCCACATTTCTAATTCACAAAATGACAACTCTAGTGTGTCACTGAAGAGAAGGATATAATCAAGAAGAATTAGATTTTGGAATCTACTACCACCTACTGCCACATCCACATACCCTAGGACATCGGTATGCTATTCACAAGTTTATTTCAGAGGCTCAGAGTTACAGATTTCAATTCCAGTTCCGCTGTGTAATGTAATCTTGGCCAAGTTACTTAACCTTTCTGAACCAATAATCTTATCTACGAAAAGAGACTTGTTATATCTACCTCAAAGTGTTGTAGAGATTAAATAGGATAATGTATACAATGCTACAAGTGTAGCTTGTCTTGTTAATAAATACTAGTTTTCATAGCATTCAACCCAATAACATTCTAGGACCAGAAGCTCAGGCTGCCCCTGGAATGACAGATGCAGCCAGGCTAACTGGCGGGATGCAGAAAGTCAGCCTCCATGAGATCTGTTTCATACTTGGAAGAGTTAGCATCATCTCTCTTGTCCTGAAGAAGCTGCTGATTATCACAACCTCCCTCCCCTTTACCCTATATTCTGTCTTGAGGCATGTTGGCATAACTTCAGAGCTGAGGTTTGAGGGACCTCAGATCTGTAGTTATGGTTGCCTATCAGATCATTAAAGGTGATAAAAATTAGGACAACAAAAAGATCCTAAAACAGTAAGCCAAAATGATGATACATGATAATGGTAGAAGTATAAATGCTTTATTTAATTTTTCTGTTTTCCAAACTTTCTTCATGTGATTCTATTACTTTCAGGATGAAAAATGTATTTTATTTACACTTGAAAAAACTATAAAAAAAAACCCAGTAGTTTTAAAGATTGGTTATTATAATAGCGTTTAAATTAGAAAAAAACTATAAAAAGCCTAAATGCCCATCTAAAGAAATGGATAAAATATGTGTTGGTAGCATCATCAAATAAATTATTATGCAAATTTTTTTAAGTGACAATATGGATTTACATTCATTTAAATAAGATGAAATTCTTAAAAATAGATTATGTATCAGTGTGATACAATAAAAAAAGGTACATGATATAAATGGGAAGATCTAAAAAAGTTTGTAATATGTATGATTAAGTCAAATAATGCTATTAACAATTTGAAAATTTTAAAAAAACGGTGAACTTTGGCCTCATGTCTGCTTTAATCCTTCCTTCTTTTTGGTACCAGCGAACCCTTCTTTTTGGTACCGGTGAACACAACACGGCTGCTGCCTCACCTCCCACCTCTTTTTTCAATCCACCTTGTCTTAATGACCATGATTTCAGCTCACCCCCAATCCAGACTGCTTCAGCACCTGGTCTCTGACCTCAGATGCTCCAGCAGAACATTGCCTACCTATATTTCTGCTTCTACCTGCCTGAAGGTATCCCAGACTTACCTGCCTTCCTGACTCAGTCCCAGGCATGTCCTGTTGGAGAAGTGCTGGCCAGAGCCTTCCCCCTAGGCACACTCAGCACACCTGGTAGCATGCACTCTGCTTTTAAAGTTTTTATTATTATTATTATTATTGCCACGTTTTAGTTGCATGGTGCAAGTTCATTGATTCAGTTTCTTAATTATTTAGATGAAATATATCTCTGTTATAACATTATACCAATTTTGTTTTTCTAAAGTATTCTTTATCATGCCTTAGTTTCTCAAGAAATAATATTATAATCAGATTAATCTGTTCCTTCCCTTTTATAAAAAGTGCCTTTTTCTTGTAGTGTTTGCAGAAGATACATTTATGGCATTAGAACTACTCTGTTTCTTTATTTCAAATTAAATGATATTCCTGAGACTGAATAAATCTTCATTAATAATCACTACTGATGTTAAAATACACATATGGACATATAATAAAAAACATACTTTATAAAGCTGACAATGACTCTGGTTTCTCTTACTCTGTAACTCTGTAAAGAACTTAGTTTTGTTATCAATGTCCCCTAGTTGACTTTGCAATGACAGAGCACACCCGGGCCCTTATTGCTACTCTTGAATCTGCTGGGATAAGCAAATTAAAGCTGCCCTTGAAGGACTTCCTGAGCATCCTTGATTTTGGGGTGTATTCCACTTCTTCTCTATGAACCTGCCTATATATAAGGGTGAGAGGCTTTAACTCTGCAACACCCTGTATGGCAAGGGAGCCATCCTTTTCTTCTCTATGAAGTCTTAGTCAATGCAAAACTGCATTAAAACTTGCTTGTGCTTTATCAGTGTTCTTTTGTCTCAGTAAAGTTTCATTTACCTGGAGGGGAAAAGGAAAAAGTGTCTGTCTCCAATTATGAAACTGACCCCTCATTTGGCATACAAAGACTGAAGTCTAAATTTCAAAAATTGGGAAATTTGATGCGAATTTGTTGTACGAGGAGGAAAATATGACAGATACAGTCCTGAATGTTTTATATAATTTGTTTTACTAAAATTCCACAATAAGCCTGTGGGGAAAGCATTATTATATCCATTTCACAAATAATATCATATGGTAGGTGAGAAGGAAAGATGGAATTTGAACCCCAGGCTGTTGACTCAAGAATTTATACCCTTTCCAACCACTATTCTCCCTGTAGTTACATACAGGAATTTGCTTTCAGATTTCCTTCATATTTTGCACCTATTCTAGGAGACTGAACTCCTTTCCTTTATTTGAATTTGACTTGTCCAATCAGTCAGTTAACTTCAGGTACTCAGTGGATGCTATCATAGGCTAACTGAGGATCAGACTCCATTGGTAAACATATCACCTGATCATCTCCACTGTCACCATAATCAGAATGACCACTCTTTGAGCACCTACTGTGTGATAACATTTTATCATGAAATTAGCATACACTGTTTTATTTAATCCTCAAAGTAATTCCCAAATCGGGAATTGTAAACCACAGATTACTACTTGTATCAGTCAGGGTTCTCCAGAAAAACAGAGCCAATAGGATAAACAGAGAGAGAGAAAGGGAGAGAGAGAGAGAGATTACATGGAATTAGCTCACGGCAATGTTGGAATTAGCAAATCCATAGGGCAAACAGGCAGGCTAGAAACTGATGTGTGATTTTTATATAACAGTCCTGAGGCAGAATTCCTGCTACAGGAAACCTCAGTTTTTTACACTTAAGGACTTCAGCTAGTTGGATGAGGCCCAGGCCCACCACCCACATTATCAAGGGTAATTTCCTTTACTTAAAATCAACTGATTTACAGAAAAAAAATGTCATATAAATTTGTTTAAAATTAAACTCAGACTTAAACAATAAATAAATAAATAATCAACTGATTGTAGAAGTTAATCACATGTACAAAGTGCCCTCAGAACAACATCTAGACTAATGGTTGGCCAAACACCTGGATACCATAGCCTAACCAAGCTGACACATATAATTAACCATCACACTACCCTTTCTTAGATAATGCCCCACTTTTCTTAATAACATGCTATAAGTGAGGCCACACTCACCCGTTTAATTCTCCTGTAGGCCAGTTAGCTTTAGCATCCTACCACCTTTACCCTACCTAAATTACCATCCCTCAAATTCTGTCTCACATCTAAATGTCACCTCTGAAATCTGTTTCTATCAATCACCACCTGCTTTTGGTCACATGATTAACTGATTGCTCTAGCACTAGCAAGTTAACAATAGGCAAAGTGTTCATAGCTTTAATTAGTGTACCAAAACCAACTCCCTAAACCAAGTCTAGATCTCCTGTAAGCCAGATAATCCAAGCAAGCCAAAATCTATTACTTCTACAGGGTTTCCTGAAAGCCATTTGATGTTTCAACAGCAAAACATCATTTGCCCTCAGCAAAATCTTTCAGCTATAGTGTTCTGTTCAAACAGCAAAATGTAAGAGGCATCATTATTTCTCAGGAAACAGAAATCAGTAGGTTAAGTGACTTGCCTAAGTTCAAAGTGCTAGTGTGTGAGATACGGGAGATCTAGAACCCTAATCCATTTACTCAGCATATATCACTTGAATGCCGATTATATTTCAGGCTCTGGGATCCAGCAACAGATAAAACATACAGACCACCTGTCCTTGCAGAGTTTAAATTCTAGAAAGTATAGTTAGCAAACACATAAATAGATAATACTGGGGTGTCAGATAATAATAAGTGTTTATGAAGAAAAATAAAGCAGGTAGCAATTAGGATATATGATTTGGGGGTGAGAATTGCAATACAAAATAAGGTAGTCAGGAAGACCTCACTGAGAAGGTGGCATTTGATCAGAGCCCAAAAGACATGAGTGAGCAAGCTCAATGGAAATATCGAGAAAGAGGGTGTCTGTCATACAGAGGAAAGTTCCTGGCATAGAAGCTGCCTAGTGTGTTTGAGAACCACAGTGGAAGCATTACAGAATGGTGCCAACTTAATTTATGCTAATCTGTCATTACCATCTTTAGATGTCTTTGCCATAGAATTCTGTTTGGCATAGCTACGTGGAAAGTCAAATATGCTTTATAAAACGAAAGTTATGAAATCTACAATTATTATTTTATCTATTATATTTATACTTACTTGTCATGATATGAATTTATCCTTCACTCATTAACGGTACTACAAATTAACTGAAGTGACTGGCAACTAAGTACACGAAGCATTAATTTGGCTTCTTAGCAAAGGGAAAGAGTGATTGTGGTCTCTCTAAATTCCTGTCCTTTTAGGGACTAATTTAGGCTTGTAGTACTTTGTTTAAGATGTATTAAGACTTTCAGAAAATCATTGTTTAAAAACCCCTTAAGAGAAATTACTTTTTATAATGCAAAGCAAAATTGAAGAAAAATTTGCATATTAAAATTACAGTATCTGACTATATCTACATTACTAGGGTTTCTTGTTTTGTAGATAGGTTTTCAAGACACATTAATCAACATTAACTGTGTCTATGAAAGAGGGTCATTTATATCATCTTATGAGTCTTACATGATGATCATTCTTCTAAAATCTGTATCCATTTAATGGTATTTGAGCAATTTTAAAATGGTGATAGTAGAGAGTCCAGTCTAATTGCCTAGAGTCAAGTTGAGTGTAGGTAATATGTTTTACCAACAAAATCTGTGGTTATTACTTATAAGACATACCAGTTACCAGGTAAATTCAGCACCTATAGTATCATGCTTACTGCTATCTAAGTCATATAAATATAGCAAGTGAATGTTCAGGTCTACAGCAGTTTGCAGCACATTTCTCATACATTTCATTTTGCTAATATTTCATTTAAATCACTTCCAAGAAAATAAGTAAGGTGTCTATTCTCTATTTCTTCCTTTTCAGTTAAGCCAAATGTGCAAACACCACATATGGAAGAACAGGAATTCCACTGACAAAAAGGAAACCAACTCCATAAACAGAAGTATTCAAACAGAAGCTTCTTAAACTGGGATTTTATTTTTTTTAAATCTAAATTTTGTAAAGTACCCCTTAAGGTTATTCACATATTTTCCAATAAAAACTACGACGGAGCTGCTGCAAGCACAATAACAATAAATAGCAGAAAGAAACTTCTAAGAATCCTATTGGTCCTGCAGCCTCCTGCCAGAGTCCAACACAATAGCAGATACTTAGGCTGAGAATGGCTCCACTGGAGCAACACTAATACATTTGACACAGCTTCCACCCCGTCATTATGCAGAGGAGCCTGTGCTTATCCCTTTGTAAACTGGAGACTCTTTTAACCAGGAATCCCAGGATGAAACAGAACCATTTTCCTCATGGCAAAACAAATCCTTCTCCAGTGAATTTTGTTATTGTTTATTGTTACACTGTTTTATCAGCACTAAACTGTATGAAAGCTTCAATTAGTTCTTGATGAATGATCCCATAAAAGCATGTAGTTTCATTTCCCCTGCCACCAGATACATCACTGACTGTTATTAAATGAAATATAATTGGGATAAGATTCAGGAAACTTAGAGAAGTTATAGTGCCCTCAGTTCAGCCTAAAATGGTTAGTCATCAGTGTAGCTGAATCACACTCGACTCACTGTACATATAAATTCCCATTGCTTGATCCTGGAGAGAATGTAGAGGCACTAGATACAGTCGAATGCACAATCTCTGTCCTTCACTGAAGATAAAGGCCTATGGTGAGGTGCTGAGTTCAGTGCTGGGTCAAAGAGTTGTTATCTCCACAGAGGAGCAAAAGGAATCTGTATCAATCAGACTTTTGCATGATGGAATATACTCATGTTATATGTTCCATAGGACCTACTGCATTGTTCCAGCAATAGGTGGAAGCCATCAGTTTTCCTCTTTCTCCTTAGTAGAGAAACCCTAATTTTTAGCTAGGCATATTGATACATAGAGTAAAAGGCTAACTTCTCTGCCTCCTTTTTATGTGACCATGTTGCAGCCAACAAAATGTAGAATTGGGGTATGAGACTTCTGAGAAATCTCATTAAAGGGAGCCGACTCAGCTAGGGGCAGACTTTATAAAAAATCTTTCTACCTTTCTTCCCTCTTCTGGCCTTTAATGCAGAAGTGAAAACTGGAGCTTCAGCAACTATATTGGATCATGATGTGACCTTAAGATGAAAATCATGTAGGAGAATATCAGCACAGGAAAATAGAAGCCTGAGTGCCTGAAGACATTCTGGAGCTACCATCTAAGCCTTGAACTGCTATCCTAGGTCTTAATTAATGTATGATACACTACTCTTTTGACTGAAACCCTATTATAGGCAATAGAACCTAACTGTAACTGAGAGAGCTGTGGATACTTAACATATTTTTAAATAACTAAACAACACCGCTACCTGTTGGTCACCCTGTGAGGCATTTTAATGCATTGTGACATTTCATCTTGAAAACAAACCTATAAATTAGGTACTTACGTTATCTCCATTTTACAGATGAGAAAACTAAATCACAAAGCCATCCAGCACATAGCCTAGTTGGTGGTGAGGGGTTAAGGGAGAGGAGAGGGACTGGAATTCATGCACTCAATGTTTCTTTCTTTAATGCAATGAGTAAGTACGTTTGTACTTACATCCTGTGTTAGAGACTGCTCTACATGCTTGGGAAAAAGAAATGAACAAAACAAGGATTCCTGTCCTCATGGATCAAATATTCTAAGACAGTCTCAAGAGTTCTGAACTGTAATCTTGAAGAGAGGTTTACAAAGTATGGTCGGCAAACCCCTTGAGAATCCAAGATCTAGTGGATATACAAGATCAAAACAGTTGTCATAATAATACTAAGACTTTACTTGATTTTTTTACTGTGTTCACAATTACACTGATGGTACAAAAGCAATGGTGGATAAAACCACTGGCAGTTTGCACCAAACCACTAGTAGTCATAGTATTTCTCACCACCACAGATCCACAGTTAATAACTAAATTAATTAAATAATTTCCCTAAGGATGTCCTCGGTGAAACAGTAAAAATGTGTAATTTCACTAAATCTTGAAACTTGAGTACACATCATTTTAATATTCCACGTGATGAAATGGGAAGCATACAAAATACACTTCTGCTGTATACTGAAGTATGATGGTGATCTGGAGGAAAAGCACTTGTGCAATTGAATCACAAGCTGAACTAGCCAGTCTATCATGAAATATCATTTTACTTGAAAGAATTAATAACAAACTACGGTTATTCAGACATGAATATTTGGCAGGTATTTTATCAAAAATGACTGAAGTAAATCTGTCAGAAGAAACCAGCAGAATTTGCTGCCAGTGATAAAATTTGAACCTCACAATACTTAAGATTTTTCTGAGGAAATTGGTGGTGATATTGACAAATGTGATGTTTTGATATTTGGAAAATATGCATAATTCTGTGAACTAATATTTTCTGAATGACCAATGTATGTGTTACATACATGCATGGGTAAAATTAGGCACCGGTAAAAGACCCATTCAGAGTGCATAATAAACTAGCGGATTTTAATGTAACAAAGTATCAAAAGTATATTGATATGATGTCAGATTTCACACACTAATCTTCAAAAGAACCACTTGCTGAGTTTTGGTGTAGTATCAGAGAATACATACGATTTTATGTGATGACAACTAGATATCTGCATGAGGCCATATTTTCTTCATGTACTTCAATCATAAGAATGAATTGCAGCAGATGAAGATACAGATATAAGAATTGACTACTGTCTATTAAATTAGACATTAAAGAGATTTGCAAAAGTATAAAATAATGTCATTCTTCTCCCTTAGTTCTTTTTGTTTGGGAGTTATTTTTCATAAAAATGTTGTTTATGTTAGCATGTAATGGGTTTAGTATTGTTATTTTAAATGACTTGTTTTAAAATATTTAAAGTTTTTTCCTGGTTTTAATTTTTAACAGTAGACACAGATATAACCCAAGATCTTATTTTAATGGTGAGCAATTTAATTTGAAACAGAAAACTGGGATTATTCAGTTTATTTTATTTCTATGGGACTCATAGCATCTCACATGTGCTTCCCTCAAATTTTCCATTAAGCCAGAAAGACTCAATAGCAGAAGAAGTTTGTTGGTGTAAATTTTGTGACCTGACTAGGATCACAAAAGATGCCAGATTCCTCTTATTTGGAATAAGAAAATTAAAGTTCAAAAGCATGTGACTTTTGACATTGCAATTAAGCCAACACGGGGGAGCCTGCAGAACAGACAGAAATGTCTGTGGTTAATTATTCTAAATGTCGCAACTGTTGTTTTCTCTAAATTCCTAAGAATCAGAATGCTTGCTACAACCTTTTAAAAACTGAATAAAGGAGGATTACCTTATGATTTCTGATTCTATCATTTTCTTCAGCACAAAACATATTTTCTACAACCAAACCAAGGCCTCCACTTAGCAACTGAGTTAGATATAGCATCATATACTATTCAAGCATCTCCTTAAAATTAAGATGATGTCAGTCATCTAAACTTCAATTTTTATATATTTAATATAAGGATACTAAGATTTGTTCCTTAGGGTTGTTGTGAGATTGAAAAGAGATAACAAGCTTGAAACCACCCCAAACTCCCCAAAAATCATGTGCTTAAATACTTTGGATTTCATTTGATACTTTCATTTTTTTGGCCTTATTAGTTCCTCTAACAATAAAATAGCTCTCATCCAGTATTGTGGCCATAAAAACATGCTTTTGAGATCTCTCACAACTGCGACTAAGGATAATTGACCTTTGGCCTTGGCGCCCATCTCAGGCGCAGTGTTTGCAGTGAAGCTGTGGCTTCCCACAGGCTGCTCCCACTCAATGGCTGACAAGGCAACAATACTAAGACGGCCTGTTCCTGGGAAAATCACAATTCTCAGTATTCTAACCAGAAGTGTTGAGAGTTAAAAAAATCAAGTTGCACAAAATTGTAGAGCTAAAGAGCTGAGAATGTTTAACTGAATTTGTTACTAGGTGGAAGGCTATCTTGAAATATGGAACTACAAAGATTTGTGAAATGGCTTTGGTTGATTATGAATAAGATACAGAAAGTAAAATGTGATATCAGTTAACCCAAAACATTTGTAATCACAATTTCAATTCAGAAAATCAAATCCATTCTATTTTTTGTATGGTATCTTCTAACCATATGTACATTTTAACTGGTAATATAAATCGTTATCATATATTATACTGAGTTCTAGTCTATCATATATTCAAGTTTTACAGACACACACACACACACATATTTTAGTCCTCATTCAAATACAGAATGGAGTCACCACCTTGGGAAAACAAGTAATTGAAGGAGAGAAAAGAGGATTAAACTAACACACTTCCTGCTCTTGATCCCCATAATCTTAATTTTAATATATTCTGAATCAGCTTTTCATATCTTTTTAGAACTAGAATACTAGAAATAGAATTCAAATTATATTTTCTGTTATAAACATACTTAGACTATATGTATAATAATAAAAAGTAAACATATAAGTAATAGTAAAACAGTAAATGATAAAAAGCAAATATTACTTTAAACATTTTCTGTACTCTGCCCTAACATCTAAGCATTTCAGTAGCTTTTCTTAGACATTAAATTTATTTGTAATCATAATACCAGTTTATATCCAAAACTCATAACCCAATCAAATTTCAAATTTAGACAAAAAATATATTCTTCAGTTACATATAAACTTCTGGAGTGGAAAACAGTGGCAATTATATAATTGGCAATGTTGATGACCATGGTGATTACAGCTTAGCACTCATTACTTTTCACAGTTTCCCTAATATTAACTCAGTCTCACAACAGCTCTATTAGGTAAGGGAAGTAGATAAACCTTTTTTCCTAAAGAGAAAAGCATAGCAGTTCAGGTGATTTATTTGTTATCAAATAAATTGTTCTGATTTGTAGCCTCCTCCTCTAGATCACAAATAACATGCAGTGAGGGAAAACTGCCCTTACACAATTCAAATCCACAGGGTCTGTTCACCATTCATTTTTTACTTTACCAGATCCTTGTATTAGAGTTAAAGGAATATAGACACTAAGCTTTTGAGACCAATCTTATTTTCTTGATAACTAGATCTTACCATATTTTACTTATCAGTTAAAAGGGTTCAAGTCAAATGGGAACATTTAAAAAGTAAATTGCATGTAAATATGTCAATTATTCCCAACTTGGTCTATAGATTCAGTGCAGTCTCATCCCAGCAAGTTATTTTGTGAATATCAACAAACTGATCTTAAATTGCATATGGAAAAGCAAAAGACCCACAAAAGCCAACACAATATTGAAGGTGGAGGACTGACAGTCTATACTTCAAAAGTTACAATAAAGCTACATTAATCAAGACAGTGTGGTTTTGGCAGAAGGATAGACAAATAGATCAGTGGAACAGAACAGAAAGCCCAGAAATAGATACACATAAACACAGTCAACTAAACTTTGACAAAGAAACAAAGATAATTCAAGGGTGTAAAGATAATTTTTTCATTAAATGAGGCTGGAATAATTAGACATCTATATGCAAAAACAAAAAAAAAATCTGGACACAGAACTTAACATTATTCAAAAAAATTTACTCATACAGAGTGAAGTAAGTCAGAAAGAGAAAAGCAAATACCATAAGCTAACACATATATATGTGGAATCTAAAAAAAAGAAAAAGAAAAAGAAAATGGTCAGAAGAACCTAGGAGCAAGACAGGAATAAAGATTCAGACCTACTAGAGAATGGACTTGAGGATACGGGGAGGGGGAAGGGTAAGCTGGGACAAAGTGAGAGAGTGGCATGGACATATATACACTACCAAACGTAAAATAGATAGCTAGAGGAAAGCAGCTGCATAGCACAGGGAGATCAGCTCGGTGCTTTGTGACCACCTAGAGGGGTGGGATAGGGAGGGTGGGAGGGAGGGAGACGCAAGAGGGAAGAGATATGGAAACATATGTATATGTATAACTGATTAACTTTGTCATAGAGCAGAAACTGACACACCACTGTAAAGCAATTATACTCTAATAAAGATGTTAAAAACATTTTTTAAAAAGAGTAAAAAAAAAAAAAAAACTAACTCAAAATGTATCATGGACCTAAGTGTAAAATGCAAAACTATAAAACTCCTAGAAAATAGCACAAAAGAAAATCTAGATGACCTTAGGTATGGTAATGACTTTTTACTTACAACACCAAAGGCATGATCCATGGAAGAAAGAATTGACAAGCTGGACTTCATTAACATTAAAAATTTCTGCTCTGCAAAAACACTGTCAAGAGAATTAAAAAAAAAAAAAAGCCAAAGATTAGGAGAAAACATTTGCAAAAGACATTTCTGATAAAGGACTGTTTTTAAAAATATACAAAAATCTCTTTAAATTCAACAATAAGAAAACAAACAACCCAGTTAAAAAGTGGGACAGGACGACGAGGGGAAGATGGCGGAAGAGTAAGACGACGCGGAGATAACCTTCCTCCCCACAGACACACCAGAAATAAATCTACATGTGGAACAACTCCTGTAGAACACCTACTGAACGCTGGCAGAAGACCTCAGACCTCCCAAAAGGCAAGAAAGTCCCCACGTACCTGGGTAGGGCAAAATAAAAAAGAATAAACAGAGACAAAAGGATAGGGACGGGACCTGCACCAGTGGGAGGGAGCTGTGAAGGAGGAAAGGTTTCCACACACTAGGAAGCCCCTTCTCGGGCGGAGACTGTGGGTGGCAGAGGGGGGAAGCTTCGGAGCCACGGAGGAGAGCACAGCAACAGTGGTACGGAGGGCAGAGCGGAGAGATTCCCGCACAGAGGATCAGTGCCGACCAGCACTCACCAGCCGGAGAGGCTTGTCTGCTCGCCCACCGGGGAGGGCGGGGCTGGGAGCTGAGGCTCGGGCTTCGGTCGGAGCGCAGAGAGAGGACTGGGGTTGGCGGCGTGAACACAGCCTGAATGGGTTACTGCACCACGTCTAGCCGGGAGGGAGTCCGGGGAAAAGTCTGGACCTGCCGAAGAGGCAAGAGACTTCTTCCTTCTTTGTTTCCTGGTGCGCGAGGAGAGGGGATTAAGAGCGCTGCTTAAAGGAGCTCCAGAGACGGGCGCGAGCTGCGGCTAAAAGCGCGGACCCCAGAGAAGGGCATGAGACGCTAAGGCTACTGCTGCCACCACCAAGAAGCCTGTGTGCGAGCACAGCTCACTATCCACACCTCCCTTCTGGAGAACCTGTGCAGCCCGCCACTGCCAGGGTCCCTGGATCCAGGGACAACTTCCCCGGGAGACCGCACGGCTCGCCTCAGGCTGGTGCAACGTCACGCCGGCATCTGCGCCGCAGGCTCCACCCACACTCCGAACCCCTCCCTCCCCATGGCCTGAGAGAGCCAGAGCCCCCGAAGCAGCTGCTCCTTTAACCCCGTCCTGTCTGAGCGAAGAACAGACGCCCTCCGGCGACCTAAACGCAGAGGCGGGGCCAAATCCAAAGCTGAGCCCCAGGAGCTGTGAGAACAAAGAAGAGAAAGGGAATTCTCTCCCAGTACCCTCAGAAGCAGCGGATTAAAGCTCCACAATCAACTTGATGTACCCTGCATCTGTGGAATACATGAATAGACAACGAATCATCCCAAATTGAGGTGGTGGACTTTGAGAGCAAGATTTATGATTTTTTCCCCTTTTCCTCTTCTTGTGTGTATGTGTATGCTTCTGTGTGAGCTTTTGTCTGTATAGCTTTGCTTCCACCATTTGTCCTAGGGTTCTATCCATTTTTTGTTTGTTTTTATCTTAAAAAATTTTTTTTCTTAATATTTTTTTATTTTAATAACTTTATTTTATTTTATCTTACTTTATTTTATTTTACTTTATCTTCTTTCTTTCTTTCCCTTCCTTCCCTTCTTCCTTCCTTCCTCCCTCCCTCCCTTCTTTCTTTCTTTCTTTTCTACTTTTTCTCCATTTTACTCTGAGCCACGTGGATAAAAGGCTCTTGGTGCTGCAGCCAGGAGTCAGTGCTGTGCCTCTGAGGTGGGAGAGCCAACTTCAGGACACTGGTCCACAAGAGACCTCCCAGCTCCACATAATATCAAACTGTGAAAATCTCCCAGAGATCTCCATCTCAACACCAGCACCCAGCTTCACTCAACGACCAGCAAGCTATAGTGCTGGACACCCTATGCCAAACAACTAGCGAGACAGGAACACAACCCCAACCATTAGCAGAGAGGCTGCCTAAAATCATAAGTCCACAGACACCCCAAAACACACAACCAGACATGGACCTGCCCACCAGAAAGACAAGATCCAGCCTTATCCACCAGAACACACGCACTAGTCCCCTCCACCAGGAAGCCTACACAACCCACTGAACAAACTTTAGCCACTGGGGACAGACACCAAAAACAACGGGAACAACGAACCTGCAGCCTGCAAAAAGAAGACCCCAAACACAGTAAGATAAGCAAAATGAGAAGACAGAAAAACACACAGCAGATGAAGAAGCAAGATAAAAACCCACCAGACCTAACAAATGAAGAGGAAATAGGCAGTCTACCTGAAAAAGAATTCAGAATAATGATAGTAAAGATGATCCAAAATCTTGGAAATAGAATAGACAAAATGCAAGAAACATTTAACAATGACCTAGAAGAACTAAAGATGAAACAAGCAACAATGAACAACACAATAAATGAAATTAAAAATACTCTAGATGGGATCAGTAGTAGAATAACTGAGGCAGAAGAATGGATAAGTGACCTGGAAGATAAAAGAGTGGAAATAACTGCTGCAGAGCAGAATAAAGAAAAAAGAATGAAAAGAACTGAGGACAGTCTCAGAGACCTCTGGGACAACATTAAATGCACCAACATTCGAATTATAGGGGATCCAGAAGAAGAACAGAAAAAGAAAGGGACTGAGAAAATATTTGAAGAGATTATAGTTGAAAACGTCCCTAATATGGGAAAGGAAATAGTTAATCAAGTCCAGGAAGCACAGAGAGTCCCATACAGGATAAATCCAAGGAGAAACACGCCAAGACACATATTTATCAAATGGTCAAAAATTAAATACAAAAAAAAATATTAAAAGCAGCAAGGGAAAAATAGCAAATAACACACAAGGGAATCCCCATCAGGTTAACAGCTGATCTTTCAGCAGAAACTCTGCAAGCCAGAAGGGACTGGCAGGACATATTTAAAGTGATGAAGGAGAAAAACCTGCAACCAAGATTGCTCTACCCAGCAAGGATCTCATTCAGATTTGATGGAGAAATTAAAAACTTTACAGACAAGCAAACGCTGAGACAGTTCAGCACCACCAAACCAGCTTTACAACAAATGTTAAAGGAACTTCTCTAGGAAAGAAACATAAGAGAAGGAAAAGACCTACAATAACGAACCCAAAACTATTAAGAAAATGGGAATAGGAACACACATATCGATAATTACCTTAAATGTACATGGACTAAATGCTCCCAGCAAAAGACACAGATTAGCTGAATGGATACAAAAACAAGACCCATATATATACTATCTACAAGAGACCCACTTCAGACCTAGAGACACATACAGACTGAAAGTAAGGGGATGGAAAAAGATATTCCATGCAAATGGAAACCAAAAGAAAGCTGGAGTAGCATTTCTCACATCAGACAAAATAGACTTTAAAATAAAGACTATTAGAAGAGACAAAGAAGGACACTACATAATGATCAAGGGACGATCCAAGAACAAAATATAACAACTGTAAATATTTATGCACCCAACATAGGAGCACCTCAATACATAAGGTAAATACTAACAGCCATAAAAGAGGCAATCGACAGTAACACATTCATAGTAGGGGACTTTAACACCCCACTTTCACCAATGGACAGATCATCCAAAATGAAAATAAATAAGGAAACACAAGCTTTAAATGATACATTACACAAGATGGACTTAATTGATATTTATAGGACATTCCACCCAAAAACAATAGAATACACATTTTTCTCAAGTGCTCATGGAACATTCTCCAGGATAGATCATATCTTGGGTCACAAATCAAGCCTTGGTAAATTTAAGAAAATTGAAATTGTATCAAGTATCTTTTCCGAACACGACGCTATGAGACTAGATATCAATTACAGGAAAAGATCTGTAAAAAATACAAATATATGGAGGCTAAACAATACACTACTTAATAACGAAGTGATCACTGAAGAAATCAAAGAGGAAATCAAAAAATACCTAGAAACAAATGACAATGGAGACACAACGACCCAAAACCTATGGGATGCAACAAAAGCAGTTCTAAGAGGGAAGTTTATAGCAATACAATCCTACCTTAAGAAACAGGAAACATCTCGAGTAAACAACCTAACCTTGCACCTAAAGCAATTAGAGAAAGAAGAACAAAAAAACCCCAAAGTTAGCAGAAGGAAAGAAATCATAAAGATCAGATCAGAAATAAATGAAAAAGAAATGAAGGGAATGATAGCAAAGATCAATAAAACTAAAAGCTTGTTCTTTGAGAAGATAAACAAAATTGATAAACCATTAGCCAGACTCATCAAGAAAAAAAGGGAGAACACTCTAATCAATAGAATTAGAAATGAAAAAGGAGAAGTAACAACTGACACTGCAGAAATACAAAAGATCATGAGAGATTACTACAAGCAACTCTATGCCATTAAAATGGACAACCTGGAAGAAATGGACAAATTCTTAGAAATGCACAACCTGCAAGGACTGAATCAGGAAGAAATAGAAAATAGGAACAGATCAAACACAAGCACTGAAATTGTAACTGTGATTAAAAATCTTCCAACAAACAAAAGCCCAGGGCCAGATGGCTTCACAGGCGAATTCTATCAAACATTTAGAGAAGAGCTAACACCTATCCTTCTCAAACTCTTCCAAAATATAGCAGAGGGAGGAACACTCCCAAACTCATTCTACGAGGCCACCATCACCCTGATACCAAAACCAGACAAAGATGTCACAAAGAAAGAAAACTACAGGCCAATATCACTGATGAACATAGATGCAAAAATCCTCAACAAAATACTAGCAAACAGAATCCAACAGCACAGTAAAAAGATCATACACCATGATCAAGTGGGGTTTATTCCAGGAATGCAAGGATTCTTTAATATATGCAAATCAATCAATGTGATACACCATATTAACAAATTGAAGGAGAAAAACCATATGATCATCTCAATAGATGCAGAGAAAGCTTATGACAAAATTCAACACACATTTATGATAAAAACCCTGCAGAAAGTGGGCATAGAGAGAACTTTCCTCAACATAATAGAGGCCATATATGGCAAACTCACAGCCAACATCGTCCTCAATGCTGAAAAACTGAAAGCATTTCTACTAAGATCAGGAACAAGACAAGGTTGCCCACTCTCACCACTCTTATTCAACATAGTTTTGGAAGTTTTAGCCACAACAATCAGAGAAGAAAAGGAAATAAAAGGAATCCAAATCTGAAAAGAAGTAAAGCTGTCACTGTTTGCAGATGACATGATACTATACATAGAGAATCCTAAAGATGCCACCAGAAAACTACTACAGCTAATCAGTGAATTTGGTAAAGTAGCAGGATACAAAATTAATGCACAGAAATCTGTGGCATTTCTATACACTAATGATGAAAAATCTGACAGGGAAATCAAGAAAACACTCCCATTTACCACTGCAACAAAAAGAATAAAATACCTGGGAATAAACCTACCTAAGGAGACAAAAGACCTGTATGCAGAAAATTATAAGACACTGCTGAAAGAAATTAAAGATGATACAAATAGATAGAGAGATATACCATGTTCTTGGATTGGAAGAATCAACATTGTGAAAATGACTCTACTACCCAAAGCAATCTACAGATTCAATGCAATCCCTATCAAACTACCACTGGCATTTTTCACAGAACTAGAACAAAAAATTTCACAATTTGTATGGAAACACAGAAGACCCCGAAGAGCCAATGCAATCTTGAGAATGAAAAACGGAGCTGGAAGAATCAGGCTCCCTGACTTCAGACTATACTACAAAGCTAGAGTAATCAAGACAGTATTGTACTGGCACAAAAACAGAAAGATAGATCAATGGAACAGGATAGAAAGACCAGAGATAATCCCACGCACATATGGTCACCTTATCTTTTTTTTTTTTTTTTTTTGCGGTACGCAGGCCTCTCACTGTTGTGGCCTCTCCCACTGTGGAGGACAAGCTCCGGACGCACAGGCTCAGCAGCCATGGCTCACGGGCCCAGCCACTCCGCGGCATGTGGGATCTTCCCAGACCGGGGCACAAACCCGTGTCCCCTGCATCGGCAGGCGGACTCTCAACCACTGCGCGACCAGGGAAGCCCTGGTCATCTTATCTTTGATAAAGGATGCTGGAATGTACAGTAGAGAAAGGAGAGCCTCTTAAATAAGTGGTGCTGGGAAAACTGGACAGGTACATTTAAAAGTATGAGATTAGATCACTCCCTAACACCATACACAAAAATAGGCTCAAAGTGGATTAAAGACCTAAATGTCAGGCCAGAAACTATCAAACTCTTGGAGGAAAACATAGGCAGAACACTCTGTGACATAAATCACAGCAAGATCCTCTTTGACCCACCTCCTAGAGAAATGGAAATAAAAACAAAAATAAACAAATGGGACCTAATGAAACTTAAAAGCTTTTGCACCGCAAAGGAAACCATAAAGAAGACCAAAAGACAACCCTCAGAATGGGAGAAAATAGTTGCAAATGAAGCAACTGACAAAGGATTAATCTCCAAAATTTATAAGCAGCTCATGCAGCTCAATAGCAAAAAAACAAACAACCCAATCCAAAAATGGGTGGAAGACCTAAATAGACATTTCTCCAAAGAAGATATACAGACTGCCAACAAACACATGAAAGAATGCTCAACATCATTAATCATTAGAGAAATGCAAATCAAAACTACAATTAGGTATCATCTCACACCAGTCAAAATGGCCATCATCTAAAAATCTAGAAACAATAAATGCTGGAGAGGGTGTGGAGAAAAGGGAACACTCTTGCACTGCTGGTGGGAATGTGAATTGGTACAGCCACTATGGAGAACAGTATGGAGGTTCCTTAAAAAACTACAAATAGAACTACCAAGTGACCCAGCAATCCCACTACTGGGCATACACCCTGAGAAATAATTTATAATTCAAAAAGAGTCATGTACCAAAATGTTCATTGCAGCTGTATTTACAATAGCCCAGAGATGGATACAACCTAAGTGTCCATCATCGGATGAATGGATAAAGAAGATGTGGCACATATATACAATGGGATATTACTCAGTCATAAAAAGAAACAAAACTGAGCTATTTGTAATGAGGTGGATAGACCTAGAGTCCGCCATACAGAGTGAAGTAACTCAGAAGGAGAAAGATAAATACCGTATGCTAACACATATATATGGAATTTAAGAAAAAAAATGTCATGAAGAACCTAGGGGTAAGACAGGAATAAAGACACAGACCTACTAGAGAATGGACTTGAGGATATGGGGAGGAGCAAGTGTAAGCTGTGACAAAGCGAGAGAGTGGCACGGACATATATACACTACCAAACGTAAAATAGATAGCTAGTGGGAAGCAGCCGCATAGCACAGGGAGATCAGCTCGGTGCTTTGTGACCACCTAGAGGGGTGGGATAGGGAGGGTGGGAGGGAGGGAGACGCAAGAGGGAAGAGATATAGAAACATATGTATATGTATAACTGATTCACTTTGTTATAAAGCAGAAACTAATACACCATTGTAAAGCAATTATACTCCAATAAAGCTGTAAAAAAAAAAAAGTGGGAAAAGGCTTGAATAGACACCACACCAAAGAAGATATACAGATGCAAATAAGAATATTAAAATATATTCCACATACTATGTCGTCATGGAAATGCAAATTTAAACAACAAAGAGATACTACGTACACACCTATTAGAATTAGCAAATGCCAGAACACTGACAGCACCAAATCCTGGCAAAGATGTAGAGCTAGGAACTCTTATTCTTTTCTAGTGGGAATACAAAATGATAGAGCCGCCTTGGAAGTTAGTTTGGCAATGTCTTACAAAACTAAATGTAATCTTACCATATTGTCCAGCAATTATGCTCCCTCGTATTTACCCAAAGGAGTTGAAAACTTGTCCTGCATGCAGATGTGTATAGCAGCATTATTCATAATTGCCAAAACTTGGAAGCATAATTCATAATAGTCAAAACTTGTAATCTACTAAGTTGCCCTTTAGTAGAAGAATAGATTGGTACTGTGATACATCCAGATAATAGAATACTATTCAGCGCTAAAAAGAAATGAGCTATCAAGCCATGAAAAGATATGGAGGAAGCTTAAATTCCTATTACTAACTGAAAAAAGCCCATTTGGAAAGAATATGTGCTGTACGATTCCAGCTAAAGGACATTCTGGAAATGGCAAAGCTATGGAGACAGTAAAAAGAGTAGTGGTTATATTGGTTAGGGGGAAGAGAAGGATGAAGAGGCAGAGCACAGAGCACGTTTAGAGCAGTGAAGCTGCTCTATAATACTACAATTGTTGATACATTTCATATGTGTCCAAACCCACAGAATGCACAACACCAAGAGCGAACCCTAGTGTAAGCTATGGACTTTGGGTAATAATGATGTGTCAATGTAGGTGTATCAATTGTAACAAAAGTAGTATTCTGGTGAGTGATGTTGATAGTAGGGGAGGCCGTGCATGTGTGGAGAGCGAGGAGTGTACAGAATCTCTCTGTACTTTGTGCTCAGTTTTACTATGATCCTAAAACTTCACTAAGAAATAGTCTATTTTTTTAAAGTAGATTTCATACCATCTGCATAACATCTTAAAATGATAATCTGAGAGTTGGGTACTGGAAGCAGTATTTTACAGAGCTTTGGGAGTTTTCCTTCAGAGTCTTCATAATGCTGTTGGGCTTCTACTTTAAAAGACTTCATTTTGCTAAGGGGTGGCATATTTCCCACTTTGAAGATTCTAACATGTTTTAAAGGTCCTGTCTTTGAAGAAATGAATATCTGTGGGATTCCCTGATGAGAAGGTTTTCTATTCCAGGAGAAGAGAAGTCCTCTGTTGAAATTATTTACCAGATTATGGTTTTAACCCTGGGGACAGTCTAATCCCTGACAGAGTTATCATCTTTTTGAAAATATTAATATGTTTGGAAAAGGTTCTACTTCTGAAGAAATTCTTGTTGCTAGAAGGAGGCTATCTTTAAAGTTTTTAGCAAGTTGTTGTTCTCAAGTATATTCGGTAGCATAGAATGACTTCACTGGGAGAACATTAAAGTAAGATGCAATTTCTTCTATCAGCATTTTTATAGAATTCTATGAACAGTAGAATAGAACTAGTATCTCATGAAGTGTGTAAATCAATATTTTCATTTATTAAATTAAAATGTTAAATGAAATCTATTTAACTTAAAATTATATATCTATGCCTTATTGGTCATTTTTTATATTTTGGCATTTTATTTATTTTCTTAATTTTAATTTTATATTGGAGTATAGTTGATTAACAATGTTGTGCTAGTTTCAGGTGTACAGCAAAGTGATTGAGATATACATATATATGTATTTATTCTTTTTAAAATTCTTTTCCCATTTGAGTACTGAGCAGAGTTCCCTGTGCTATACAGTAGGTCCTTTTGGTTATCTATTTTAAATATAGCAGTGTGTACATGTCAATCCCAAACTCCCAATCTATCCCTCTTCCTCATGCTTCCCCCCTGGTAACCACAAATTCATTCTCTAAGTCTGTGAGTCTGTTTCTGTTTTGTATTTTAAATATATAAAAGAGTCACATAAGCAATGATAAATATTAGGTCTAGCATTAGTCTACTAATAGAAGAAACATATGCTCTCTATCAATTGTCCTTTTTTATTCCATTTCTAAAACACCAAACATTTCTAAAGACGACACAAATATTTATTTGGAAAATTCACATGAGTGAACTGAAGGAAGATAAAATAAATAGAGGACTTGTAATTTTGAACACTTTAATGTTTTCATAGAGAAAATAAAAGTGAAATGAGAGAAAGGAAGGAGAAAAGAGAAGTGAAGAAATGTTAGGTAATTAAACAAATAGGCTAGAAAGTCCAAGATCAAGGTGCTGGCAGATTGGGTGTCTGGTTAGAGCCCACTTCCTGGTTAAAAGATGGTGTCTTCTCTGTGCCTTCACATAGAAGAAGGCAAAAACTAGCTCTCCAGGATCTCTTTTTTAAGGGCACTGATCCCATTCATGAGGGCTCCGTCATCAAGACCTAAGCCCCTTTCAAAGGCCCTACCTCCTAATACTATTACATTAGGCATTAGGTTTCAACATATAAATTTTGAAAGGATGCAAACTTCTGATCTATAGCAAGGATCAAGCCATGTTCCACTCTCTTCTTGAAGCCAACAATGGCATCAGAGCCCACTAAACCTGTTTTCCCTGAACTGCAACAGTATATGTTCTTGTATATCCCTTGGTCAAGGTCTAATGTTGAGTTAATTGTAGAAAGAAGTAGGCACAGGGCCTGTTCTATATGTAATATGACTTTGTATTTTGAGTTTAACATTTTAATTCAGAGAATTCCTGTTAATATAATATGTTGTACAAAGAGAGATTTATTAGTGACTTCAGTGTTTGGCTAGTTCAACAGAACCAAATCTCCTATTTAATCATGATCCTGCCAATTTTAACAAGGTATTGTTTGATGGCTCTTTCAAGTTGTATTTTTCCCTTGAATAAAATGTTCATATTGTTGGTATTAACCTCTACGTTAAATAGATACCCAATCTAGTTATTTCTAGACATTAGAATGAGAAATAAATTTTTCATTGTGTATTTATTACTTTACTTACTATCTTTAAAACTTCACCCATAAAGATGAATCTACTCAACGTCATCTGTTATTTAACTGAATATGTTTATATTAACACAGAGCAGACTTCTCTGATCCCGAGGTTTGCACTCCATGAACATATGTGGATTCAATTTCCCCCAACGTTCTTTCATATGAATCAATGCAGAATTTGTTCATATAGCACATCATAACTTCATATGAAAAAAGAAAAGAAATACAAATTACAAATGCAAGTCTGGGCACTAAAATTTCATGGCAGAACTTGGTACTCAATCTGATAATCTAAAACATCATTAATTACAATTTTCAGAGATCATGAATCTAATTATATTATATCCATTTACAGTCTTTTTCCAATGCAGTATACACATACACGTATTGATCAATTAGTCATCAACTATTTATTGTATATATACTATGAATATAGCAGTTATTCTACTGTGGTCAGAAGCTCTGTATAAGAATTTCATTTAATTTTGTGTTTTTGTTCAAATGATAACCAGAAGGCCTAGGAATAATTATCTCAGAGACATGGAGGTATGGCTGTGAGGGAAGTCAAGAGGGAGGGCATCTGGATGATAAAAAAGAAAGAGGGAAAATCAAGAAGCAGAGAAAAGTATTAATGAAATTCTGGATATGGATGGCACTTGTGTTATAGATGTCTAATTCCAGAAAGGCTAAAGGCATTTTACCTCTTAATTCCATAATGGGGCCAGATGGGGGAAACACATATGCCAGTCTGATCCCTAGTAGTTCTTACCTCTCTGACCTGGGTGAATAAGTAATTTGAATGGAGGAAAAAGGCAGTGGCTCTACTTCAAGTATTTTAGATGCTAAAATCCCAGGAAAGACAGAATAAACTTATGTGAAAAGAGCTTGAGAATGCTTAATATACCCCACAGAGTAGAGGCAGATGTAAATTGCCTTCTTTAAAGCATGTGTGGCAATTCTGCCTCAAAGAGTTTCTAAAATCTCACCCAAAACTAAGGTCTTCTATAAGAGTGAAGATGCATCTTTTAGCTGATTCTATCATGTTGTTTATGCTCCTTAGTTCACATCTGAAATAATTTGATATTTGCAGTTCTTACAAACTACATGCTTTAAAATATTTTGAATTTAATTGGCTTTAAATGGCAGATAGTAGCATAGTTCAGTGTTAATAGTCATATATTTATATATAGATCAAAATGCATACATTGCAGAATATTTAATGATCCCCCAGTGAGAAAAGATGGAATAAAGAAATATATTTAATATAGCCTATTTAACAATTTTCAACCAAATTGAATTGCTTTGGCTTTTTTAGGGGATAATTCTCTAAGGACAATCATGTAAGAAGCAATGTGCATGGTCACTAAGGCTATTTTTGTTCTGTTTCAGGCTTAAAATATACCAAGCAAATAGAGTAAGATGCTGAAAATATATATATATACTCTACCCTGATTAATGAATGCTATAGATATCTTTCTGCTCTGTCTGCTTGGTTAGCTTTGTTTCAAATGCGATACAGATCTCATGCTGCACGGCAGATCCAGAAATAATCCATGTTCCTTTAAATTCAGGCAATGCATCATATTCTATTACACTGTGTCACATCAGTCTATGACAGTAAAACATGAGTTATGTGGATGTGGACCAGTAAGTGAACTGGTCCCGACAAATGGACAAGTTGAAGATCAAGTACAGTATTCTCATGAAAAAATATTAAAAAAAATAATATCATAACTAACATATAAGACTTGAAGGACACTGCTTCTTATTTACTCACATAATCAGCAGCCCACATAATCATGCCCAAAACTGAAAAACGAATCTTGACCACATGCATTTATATGATCTGGAACTTAAATAAAAGTTTCCTGTGTCAAATTTCACCTTTGTATTTTTCAGATATTAGTTATGGAAAAGATAAATAATGCATCAGAGTCTCTCTTCACGTCAGCTATGTCTAACAAAACAATAATGGGAGACATTAGAGACCAAAAAGAAAGGCTTTCAAGGATAAGAAATTTTGTTTGTTGTAAAAATCAGTATTATTCCAGTGGGGTCTTAAGGAAGGGTATGTGATCAAAGCAGTGAGAAAGTTAAATTGCTACATCATTACTATTGTGATAGTTCTAATTAATTAACATTTACTGTGCCCTGATCTGCTAGGTACTGCAGAGAATTTTAAAATGTACACAGTTTTAAGCTATATATAGTTCCAAACAAGAGAGAATATAAAATAAATTAAAAACAAACTTGAGAATAATTGGAGGGAAAATTAAGAATAGATGACAATTTAGAACGTTGCAAATCTAAAGTTCTCCAATACTGCAATCTGATTATATACAATGTTTAATAAAATTGAGTGTGAAAAGTGTGCTTTAAATAGAATTGATAAGAAATTGAGGAAGATTCTAGGTATAGAATAAATACTCTTTGACATAAATCATAGCAATACTTTTTTGGTTCTGTCCTAAGGCAAAGGAAGAAAAGCAAAAATAAACAAATGGGACCTAATTAAACTTAAAAGCTTTTGCTCAGCAAAGGAAACCATAAACAAAATGAAAAAACCTACAGAATGGGAGAAAATATTTTCAGATTATATGACTGATAAGGAGTTAACATCCAAAATATGTAAATAGCTCATACAACTCAACATTAAAAAAAAAAAAACCCGATTAAAAAATTGGCAGAAGACCTGAATAGACATTTTTCCAAAGAAGACATACAGCTGACCAACAGGTACATGAAAAAATGCTCAACATCTGTAATCATCAGGGAAATGCAAGTCAAAACCACAGTCAGATATCATCTCACAACTGTCAGAATGGCTATCATCAAAAAGAGCACAAATAACAAATGTTGGCCAGGATGTAGAGAAAAGGAAACCCTCGTACACTGTTGGTGGGAATGTAAATTGATGCAGGCACTGTGTAAAACGGTATGGAAGTTTCTCAAAAAACTAAAAATAGGACTACCATATGACCCAGCAGCTCCACTCCTGGGTATATATCCAAAAAAATCAAAAACACTAATTCGAAAAGATGCGTGCACCCCAATGTTCATAGCAGCATTATTTACAATTGCTAAGGTATGGAAATAACCTAAGTGTCCATCAACAGAGGACTGGATAAAGAAGATGTGGTATACATATACAATGTAATACTACTCAGCCATAAAAAAGAGTGAAATTTTGCCATTTGCAACAACATGGTTGGACTTGGAGGGTATTATGCTAAGTGAAATAAGTCAGACAGAGAAAGACAAATACTGTATGATATCACTTAGATGTAGAATCTAAAAAAATGCAACCAACTAGTGAATATAACAAAAAAGAAATAGACTCACAGAACAAACTAGTAATTACCAGTGGGGAAGGGAAAGGTGGGGAGGGGCAATATAGGCGTAGGGGATTAAGAAGTACAAACTATTATGTATAAAATAAGCTACAAAGATACATTGAACAACACAGGGAAAATAGCCAATATTTTATAATAACTGTAAATGAAGTATAACCTTTAAAAATTGTGAATCACTACATTGTACACCTTCAACTTATGTAATATTGTACATCAACTATACTTCAATTAAAAAAAATGATTCTAGGTATAGAAGTCGAGCCCTGGTCCGGGAAGATCCCACATGCTGCAGAGCAACTAGGCCCGTGCGCCACAGCTGCTGAGCCTACACTCTAGAGCCCGTGAGCCACAGCTACTGAAGCCCGCGTGCCCAGAGCCCATGCTCCGCAACGGGATAGGCCGCCGCAATGAGAATCCCGTGCGCCGTGATGAGGGGTAGCCCCCGCTCGCCGCAACTAGAGAAAGCCCACGTGCAGCAACGGAGACCCAGCGAAGTGAAGGAAATGGAAACACAAAACAAAATTCCAGCAATGTTAGTAAACTATTATAACATTTTTTACCTAGTGGATTATTCATGAGATTTTTACAACAGCCCTCTTTGAGTATCCATATGTCCCTATTCATGCCCCTAAAACTGCCCTTGCAACTTAGAGGAAGAATGTCAGATAGAGAAAGGCCATTAGTTATGCAGCAATAAGAAAAAAATATGAACTGGAAGAGACAACGAATCTTAGTAATACATATTTGGAGAAGGAAATGACCACATTAATTCATTTAATCATTCTTTCATTCAATAAACATCAATTATCAGCTATGTATTAGGAACAGTGTTCAGCAGTCCTGTGCTGAGTCAGATTGGAGCTTCAGACAAAAAGAAAAATGTGTACCCCTGTACACACTTATCAAATACCTTCCTGTATTTTGACTTAGTGGAAAAAGTCAATATAACTCTGAATCAAAACCCTGATTATATATAAAAAGCCCTGCATTGCTCAATCTGTTTCTAAGCCATTTTCAAACCTTATCAACCTAACCAGTGTGGGTTGTGGTACTTGCCAGGCTGGAGGACTGCAGAGGATTGGAAACCACTGGTCTTACAATAATTCAGGATAGTGAAAAGAAAAATAAATCTGTATTTCTTTTATTTTTATTTTTTTGGCTGCGCTGGGTCTCTGTTGTTACGCACGGGCTTTCTCTAGTAGCGGCGAGCGGGGGCTACCCCTCATCGTGGGGTGCGGGCTCCTCATTGTGGCGGGCTCTCCCGTTGCGGAGCACGGGCTCTGGGCACGCGAGCTTCAGTAGCTGTGGCTCACGGGCTCTAGAGCGCAGGCTCAGCAGCTGTGGCGCATGGGCCTAGTTGCTCTGCGGCATGTGGGATCTTCCCGGACCAGGGCTCGAACCCGCATACCCTGCATTGGCAGGCGGATTCCCAACCACTGTGCCACCTGGGAAGCCCTGTATTTCTTCTAAAATGCGACATTTCGTTCATAGTGGTTTTTTTTTTTGCATTCTTTAAACATAGTATTCAAATATTTATCTTGATTATTGAGTATTTGGTGCTTGTTTACATTTTGCATTTCACTGGTTTCACCCTAATTCAGGCTTTGGGTTCAAACATGGATTACAAAGTAAAATACAACAGGGTGTCTGCTCTCAAAGAACTAAAACTTTAATAGGGACTTCGTTTCCAAATCAATATCCCCTAGCCTGTAGTCTTTTCTCTCTCTCTCTCTCTCTCTCTCTCTCTCCACACAGGTGCACGCAAACACACACACACACACACACACACACACACACACAACTGTATCTTCATCTTAGCTTAGAGAACTCCACATTTCCTTTGGGTGCTTTTCACACTATTTATTTCCCAAAGTTTTAATCATATTTCAAAATATTCAGTTTTTCCACTGCTCCTTAAGTTTCACCAACAATTTTAATGGCATCATAATGCTCACTGCTTTGGTCTTTGAGACATTACTTCATTTTCACTCATAATGCCAGGTATTTTCCATTGATATCTCCAGAGTCACTCTCCACTCTGCTCTCTGCCATGAGAGGCTGACCCACATGGACTCCATCAACAACTTTCTTTGCCTTACAGTTGGATTCTGCCAATGGGGAGCACCAGCGACACATTGAAAGGATGGAGGAGAGTGAGGTCAGGATATTTACTGCCCTGTATTCTCCCTTACCAGGTCTTCTGAGTTGGATGTTCCTCAACTATTACTTTCAAGGTAATATCTCTTTCTGGATTTTGGTAACTGCCCCCTCTCCTCCCTTTGGGACTGAAGTGATAACAGCTCTATTTTTTTTACCAACTCCATCTTTTGGGTTTCCCCTTCACCCTATCTACACATTTTAAAATGGTCCCTTGCAAATAACAATTTTCAATTTATCCAGACAGATGTGTCATCTATTTCTGGTTGGGACTTTGATTGCAGCTCCCATTTATCTTACTGTAGTGATTACTATGTCACCAGTTACTATTTATTTTGATGTTCACTTTTACCTCTCTCTTTTAATTATTTTCTATCTCCTTTTGTTTGCTTATACAATTCTTGTGCAATTTTTTAAAATTATAAAGGTCTTTAAGATATTTTCAAATAATTTGATACATTACTCTGATACTTTAAACACAGCATTTAGAACATGAGTTAACCTTAATTGACAAGGAAATCTTATTATTATAAGCATGAAATACTGTAAAGTAATGCCTCAAAGAGCTTTAAAATGTTGTACGGGCTCCTATAATAAACAGTCATAGTCTCTCATGCAATTCTACTTCTGTACTTTTGCAATTTGATTTCTCTTTCCCTACTGCCACTTTACTCAACACATGTTTAAGGATATCAACTATTGTAGGAGATAGTGAGCTAAGCACTACTTAAAGTGTACAGGATTTTGTAGTGTCATCTATGTGCCCCTAAAAGAGTCCCCTTTTCTCTTTCTCATTTGATATTTTGAATCTGCAATCACCTTGGAAACATAACTAAACATAAAAACCAGTCCTGAGTAAGGGCCTGGGGACCACCTTACAGTAGCACATATGGACATTTAGTAAATGGGCTTTGGGATTACTGCAACTCTTTTGTAGCTTTGGGCATCCCACCTCTAGATTTACAACTATTTTTCAGAAAGTTGAAAAACAAGAAGTCAGATATTGGGATGAGTGATGATTTATAAGCATGGATCCCATGAATAGCTTATAAATATAATTGATCATTTATGTCATTTCTAGTGTGTATGGAGAACCAAATTTTCAGATACTGTCTAGTAAACTTAAAAGATTTTTCCATGAAGTATTTATTAATGATTATAACTAAATATACTATCTTTAAGTCTGATAGCTCATGGGATTTGTTATCTGTATCATATAGCCAAACTGATTTATCAATTAAGAATAGTACTTTAAATTATTTTTCATTGGTTTTAAGTAAACTTATTCTTTCCATGCTTTTTAAGATGCTTATGAATAAAGACCCTGAGATATCTAACTTAGTCTTAATCAACTGTAGACTGTGTGACATTAGGGACATGGTAAATGTTGATAATTTATTGAACTGAATTCTCTGATGCAGTGTATTATTTTAAAGAAAAGGGTATAAAGATACATGCTTTGGTCTAATAACTTAATTAGATATTTAAATTTAAGCATATAGGTTTCTTTAAATAATCTGAACACTGTAATATCAAAATCACAGGAGGTAATCACAGATATTTTGGTCAATAGATGAAGGGAATTCAGTGTAGGGAAGCAGCAGGATCCCTACACTTACGGAATGTACAGTGTACACCTGCCATAGAGGACCACAGTGCAGGGGTTAAGAGCATAGGCATCTTGACTGGATTAGCAGTTCAGCCACTGACCAGCAGTTAACTTAATCTCTCTGTGCCTCTGTTTCCCATATCATTGGGATTATTATAGTAATGTATATCCCACAGGACTCTCGTAAAGATTAGAGAAGTGAATATATGTAAATAGTGTCTGCACAGGCAATTGCTCAGTATGTATCATCTCATTTACTCTTTTTTTATTTAATTTTTATCGGAGTATAGTTGATTTAAAACATTGTGTTAGTTTCTGCTGTACAGCAAAGTGAATCAGTTACACATATACATAGATCCACTCTTTTTAGATTCTTTTCCCATATAGGTTATTACAGAGTATCGAGAAGAACAATACTTTAAGATTGGTGTCATGCGCATCTTCTTCTTTTTGGAAAGGAAAACCAGAAATCAAATATCATTTATCTGTCCCAAAAGCCCTAAAATTAAATCCTACCTTTAATCATTGTCAAGAGTCACTGGCCAAATCATGGATATTTAAGCAATATCTGTTTAATATTTTTATATTATTCTAAGTCCTAAATAGAGGCACCTGTCAAAATAAATAAGATATGATTTATACATTAATTCTGACCATAGGCTAACACTGATCAACTTTGAATGCAAGGAGAATCAAAATGAAAAGACAAGTTTTTAAAAACGTGAGGGCAGAAGAGGTTGATCACATCAGTTTGCCGCCCACCCCCCTCCAAAATGGTCAGACAGAATTAAAGTTAAAGAAAGAAGACGGAGCATGACTTTTTCTTATATTCCCTGGTCATCTTCCTAATCTCACTTCTGTCCTTCCCACTGTGATATTTGCTAAATCACTTTCCACCTCTATTTTCCAGTATACTTTAATTTCTGGTCCCATGCATTTTACTGGTTTGCATCATAATCTTAATGGCATTGCAAAATGTGCATGAAGGTTTTGTCTACAATAAAAAAAAAAGATTAACCCTTTCAAAATTGCTTCTTTACTAGGTTGATGAACACTCCTAACAGTAACTGTATGCATGTTGGTAGAGCATCTGTCTCCTGGTTTGCATCCCTGTCAAATTTACAGATTATTCTGCATAACTTTTCACCCTGAATCTGCACTCTACATGACACAGGTAAAAAAGCACATAGCCAAGTGCAACACTCTTTCTTTAGAGAGTGAACACGCAGTGCAAATTCATGCTGTGAGGATCTGCAAAACTCCTTGAGCCTATGAACAGGTGTGAAAAAATGTTGCGACAATCTGAAAAAGCATATTTTAGACAAACTACTATTGTATTATTTAAGTAACAATGAAATTGTTTACCCACAAAAAAGCAGTTTATCATACTGATTTTAATATGAGAATATAACTTTGAGAATCTAAATTTTAAAACAGTCTCCTATTAGAGAATGCACAGGTAAATAATTAAAAAGTCAAAATCAAAATACCAACAATAGCCACATATTTTATACATTAAAAAGGTCTGCTTTCTCCAGTTTGCATCACAAAAAGGAATATTTCTTTGCAAAAGCTGAAAAGAGTAGAATCCAGATCCTGAATATTTAATAGAAAATAAAATGATATTTATTTTTAAGTGCATTCTACATTCAACACAACTGCATACTCAAAACAAATCTATTGCGTTGCCCTGACATAGTTACTGCAAAGGTTTTTCCTTTGCTATCCCAAGGGCCCAATTGATTTATCTGCCAGAAGCCTAAAGCCCCAAAATAAGATAGCTTTGAGTTTACAGAGGTCATTTTTCATTGTCTAAATAAAAATTTCTAAACAAAAATCTCTCATCCTGTTAACCGCAGGGTCCTTATCTCCCCAGAGGCTACAGCAACCTGAAAGAAGCCATTTCAATTCTTTCATGAAGAAAGATAAAAGCAAGTTTTCGATTAGAAAGCTCA
This sequence comes from Hyperoodon ampullatus, assembly GCF_949752795.1. NCBI lineage: Eukaryota > Metazoa > Chordata > Mammalia > Artiodactyla > Ziphiidae > Hyperoodon > Hyperoodon ampullatus. The sequence goes on along the minus strand of NC_136925.1, from coordinate 29,988,431 downwards.
GCAAAGCCTTCTTATTAAATGTTGGTAACAGTAACTAGTTGAAAAGGCAAAACTGTTCTAGGATGGGGCGGGGGAAAGGGAAATTATTATGCATGCGACAAACCTTATACAGGGACTGCGAAGGCAATCGAAGACAGTGACATTCAAGGAGCCAAAAGGAAGTTTATAAATCCTTGTAACTCCTCACAGCTGTTCTACTCAGCTCCTTAATAAACTGCCTAGTTCTATCAAGCATGTTCTCTTAATTGTGTGTGCCTACTTTTATCAACTAACATTAAGTACGTGTCACGATAATTATGCATTCAGGCCTATCTTCTCTGATCTGTCATCATTCAAAGTGCTTATGCAGCACAGGCAGGGGTGGAATGTGGCACGCTATCCTAGCTTCAGAATAATAGATTTTGTGAGGCTAAGCTAAAAGGAAATTATCAAAAATGACTTCATAGTCTAAGTTTTGATAAAGAAGATAAACACAGACACTAATGGTGATGCCCTGGGAAACAAACCAGAACCGTGAAAGAAAAGGAGGATTCTGCTATTTGAAGAAAACCTGCTGTAAGTGAAGGAGAATGAAAAGCATAGCTACTATTTTAACGTAGTTGTTTCAGTAAAATGTAGAAGGAGAAATGAAATAATTTGGGGGCATGTTTACAATAAAACATAAACTAGTCCGTTTACCAGTTAAAGTGCCAGGGTATCCTTCCTAACGTCTCTAAGAAATAGGAAAGGCCCGAGGTTGGGGGTGGGGACGGGGAACTTAATTCAGTGAACATATTTTTAAATCCTTCTCAGTTTGTCCTCTAAATATTTATCCTACTAATTTTTTAGATTTCTATTAATTTTAAATTCTGATATAAAGAGAGATACCTCCAGACAAGAATAAACAGTTAGGGACGGTCTATGGTCTATAAAAAGTCTGGCTTACCTTATCTTCCCATTCTTAGCCTTAAGGTAGTAACTAAGAATGAATATAACTTTATTCCTCTCAGTTTAGGTACATATTCTAAAAAGCATCTGAAGGCGCTCTTTATTCTGTACCTTATAAAGAAAATACTTCAACTCATTTCTTCTAAGAAAATATGAAAATAAGATTTTTATACATTGATTTTAAAATTTGTCACTAACTGAAGGTTACCCAATAAACCACGGTCAGAAAATACGGCTTCATATTAAATATTTTAATGCTAAAATTATTCTATCTGATAGAGAATATCTAAATTTTCTAATATTCTGCAGAGAATTCATTTTAGTGGATTCAGATAGAAGCCACGTTGCTCAAAACCAGACAAAGCATGAGAATATGACATAAGGACTTTTTCTGTGTGTGTGTGTGTGTGTGTTTGTGTAATTTTTGTTTTTGTTTTTTGTTTTTTGTACTATAGCTATGATGAGTAAGTGATAATACCTGCTTTGAAAAATTTTCAGCCAAAATCGTCTTGACTATTTTATATGGGGAATAATTTTAAAGATTAATTTATCACTAGTTTCTGTGTTATAAGGAGCCCAATACCGTCTCATAAGAAAATATGTGCCCATGAGGCCACCTTCAGGCAAAGCGTGATGGTTTTCTATCCAGTGATGAGTCTTCTTATATACCTCAAGTATTGCTCATAGGGTACTAAACACATGACCAGTTTTACTGTTTATGAGACATATTGATCTGCCCTGAACCAGAAATACAGAATACTTCCTCCCTTGGCCTCCATCAGAGAGTGGAATGTTTATCTCCCAGATCTTACATGCCCATCAAAATGCAAACTGAGGAAATTATGATGCTCAGGGAAAAAGCTGAAAGGTATTCCCTCCCCTACAAGTTAAAATCTGCTTCTGATTAAAATGCCTCTCTGGAGAATATCATATATGGCTTCTATTGGCCCCAAATATAGTTCATATCATTAAGTTGGTTTTTGATGCCCCTGACTCACTCCTTAGAAGAATGCATACAGTAAGCAGCTCTATAAAATTCTTAATTGTAGTTCATGTAGCAAGGTTGCAGAAGACATTATCTCATATCAAGATCCACATAAGAAATGTTATTTAGAAATCAGTGATCAAAAGTAACTATGCTTCCGCTGAGAAACTATTAGAGCTTACCTTTGTTGATATCAAGTTTTAAGTAACTGATTTTATCTATTTCATTCTTATTTTTTCTGTTTTACAATTATAAGTCATTTCAAATATTTTGGGAAACAGAGTGTGGCATAAATAATAAAAGGAATGGTTAAAATGATTGAAGTCACATTACAAAATCCATACAAATTAAAAGGAACACCTGACACACACTGGCTTGAGTAACAGTCAGGTAAGTCATAAGGAGGAGATGTCTGGAGGAAGATATTGGTCCCTGGTTAGTGCAGCTGCTCAGCAATGTCAGCAGGGACCAAACTGTTCCATCTTTCTGCACTGATATCATCAGACCATTATTTTTTCCTCTCTGTGCTTTTTGACTCTTAGCTTTAACTGCTGCCACTATCCTAAATAATAAGACTATATTCAAAGATAAGAGGCAGAGGGAAGGAACAGTACCAGCCATGCTTATGTTAGAAAAAGAGAATCACCAGATGCCCCAAAAGACTTTTTTCTCACACCTCATTGGCTGTAACAAGAACACATGGCCCCCTCTTGCTGCGAGGGAGGCTGGGAAAGAGAGTACTCGGCTTTCTGGGACTTGCAGTGGGGATGGCAAAAGAAAGGGTAGTATACTTGGCTGGTAGATATCAAAAACAATATAAAACAAAACAAAAGGAGCTTCTAAATACTCATTATTAAGTTCAGATGGGACTTGCCTGGTTAAGAATCCACCTTCCAATGCAGGGGATGCAGGTTTGATCCTTGGTTGGGGAACTAAGATCCCACAAGCCACAAGGCAACTAAGCCCGCACGCCTCAACTACTGAGCCTGCACACCGCAACGAAAGATCCCACATGCTGCAGTGAAGATCCCATGTGCCACAACTAAGACCCAACGCAGCCAAAAATAAATTAATTAAATATTAAAAAAGTAAGTTCAGAAAAAATAAAGTACTATATAGGTGGTTCTAGGTACTTTTCGCCGTAAGTGTATTTGCTCTAGGCATCTTTGCCACAAACATTTTTGCCATGAACATTTTTGTCACATGACTAATTAGCCATAAGTCAATTTTGCCATGACAGATAAAATAACTGGTTGAAAATTTGGTTTGACAATTTGGTTTCAACTGGTTGAAATGCATTAGTGTTTCTTCCAGTTAGGGACATTATTGATGGCTTTATGGAGCTGACAGGTAATGAAAATTTGCCACAAGAGTTGGTTTCTTATTTTGAAACACTACATTGGAAGACAAAGATGCTGAGAGACTCAAAGGCACAGAGTTGAACCCACATTTCCCATAGAACTCTGGAATGTCTATCAACAGATATGTGACAATGTGCCAAGAAGGAACAACAGTGTAGAGACTTTCACAACGCAATACAAAGCTCAGATACAAATACGCATCCTAGTATTTGGAAGCTGATACCTCTCTTAATGAAGGAAGAAATTTTAGTGAAAAAAGAAAAAGTACTGTGTTGAATGGGGAGACAGGTCAACAAGAAGAAAAAAAAAATTGTATAATACTATGAATGAATACAAATGCTTAGGTATAATCCACAAAATAAAACCAGTTATTTGTGCAACATTGCTATGAATCTACACATATTTTAAATGTACCCAAATATTTTGTATTTTGTACATTTTAATTTTGTTATTCGTCATGTTTCCTTTTATAGTTTTTCTTTTTTGTTATTTTATCTTTTACAGCAAAATTGCCTTATGGCCAATTAGTTATGCAGCAAAAATGCTGCCTCAAAGATGTCTATGGCAAAGATGTTTATGGCAAAAATACCAAACACAATATTGAGTATGACAGTACTATAAAATAGCTGAGCAAGTTGTAGAGTTTTGTCTTCATAACCTGGATGGTTACTTTTTAAATGTGTTCATTGAGATGGCATCATACTATCATTACCAAAGATCTCAAGGCCCAGAATAAACTTAGTGTGATGTTCAATCTTGAGATAGTGAATGTAAATCACATATCAGATAGAGTTCTTAACAGTGTCTAATTACTTTGGCAAACCTCTTGTCAGACCTGATAGGTCATCACTGATCTCACATTGTATTATGGGTGAAAAAGAATAAAATGTCAACTCTGCCTATACCTTTTTTCACATACTGTTCCTGCTTTATTCATACTGCATTTGATTTGTGTTTTCTTTGCAAAAATCTTTTTAAGTCACATATTCCTTCTACAAGCTTTGTTTAATTTAAATGAGTAATGAAATCTATAAATCCACTTATCTAGGCACATGAAACCTGTAATATTTGACATTTACCTTAGTATGTGTCAGACACAGTTCAAAAGGTTTTAGTCATATTTTCTGATTTAATCATCACAAAAGCCAAACAAAATAGGTACTGTTAGTATCTCCATGTTATGGATGAAAAAAGTGAGGCTTATTGAGGGTTTAGAGGCTACTCAGCTAGTAAATTGCTGAGCCTGAATTCAAAACCAAGCTGCTCTAATCCCAAAGCCTTCTTTCTTAACCACCCTACCAGTAAATCAGTTAATTGAGTAATCAATCAAAACTCAACCAAGCAAATGAAATGGAATTTTAAGGCACACTCATGGTCTAAGAAAAAGTAAGAAATCAAACAAACTAATACAATGGTATAGATGTATTGAAAGTAAACCTCTGGGAAAATTCGACCCATTTTTACAGTTGTATCTATGGTAGAGTACAACAGTTATATCCCTAGAATAATGACTGGAATAGAACGTTCTTAATTACTGTAATTTCTAAGAAAAGAAAGATATGAATAGTTTTTATAAAAGCTGAAAACCAAAAGAATATTCTAGTAAGCACTCAACCAAAAAGGGAATTCAATGGAATTTTAAAGCCCCATTCAGTTAACGTAAAGGCCATACTATATATAGGAAACATCATGAGATTTCTATCCTTAAATCTTCCATAAATTCAAAGATGACATAAACAACTGGGAACTTTCATTGAAGAAACAGAAAAAGTGGTGAACTCAATGAGCGCTTAATTCTCTGGTAACATTTCCACTGGAATTCTTGAATGCAGATACCATAGGAATGTTGGGGGCCAGTAAGTTAGCCCACATTTAATAGAAGTGTGTTGACTCTCACTGAACAGACCTCAGTTTGTACCATAATCCAACTAAAACAGTGCACTGTCTCCCCCAACCCTCAGCTTCTTCTCGTGGCTCGTGTTCTGACAGATTTAAACTAGAGTTTTAAATATTTACTTACTTGTTCTTAAATTCTGGTTCCAAATACTAGCAGGCTTTTGTTTTAACTCTCAGATGAGCTAATAACAATTAATTAAAATGCAATTATCCAATAAAATGAAACTTTCATTCAGTCTATAGCCATGTGTTCTCTGACTCATTCCAAATGGACATTTTGTAGACCACATCCTCCCTTCCAGATCATGTTATGGGGAAATAGGTTGTTTGTTTCTTGCCGGCCTCCTATTCTTTTTGAGAAGTTAGCTATTTTGCCGTGCTTTACTATAAACGTCTAAAGTGATAAAACTGCTTTCTAATTACTTAGATTTAGGTGCAGAATCAGATGTAAATCAGATTCAAACTTATTTGATAAAAAATCAGCAATAAAGAAGTTCCCAGAGAACTGAACTGATGGCTTGGTACAACTGTTATATACTGTGATACACTGTTTTACCCTCTTTTCATCAAACCTGCCTCTATTTCTTATACTTCGAATCACTTCCCAAAACATGAGAAGTTTTATTAGCTTTTTTGTGTTAAATAGGTCTTTCTCCAATAATATGTCATCAAATTTTCATACTGAAACAGGTATTTTTCTCATTCCTGAGGATTGGTGGGATATATTATCAAGTAAGTTATGCTCAAAATTATGCATCCAGTCCTATTTAGATATGTTTGAAATATTACTTAAAGATTTTTTTTTAATCCATGCATCCATCCTCCCATGCAACTAACATTTATTAGGAAAACTGAATATGTGATATGTGCTCTGCTAGGTGACTTCACCTTCAGTCTCATCTCATATGTAAGAGTGGTTGCTTGGTCCAGAAAGTCCTCAAACAAATACAAGCATCTTTATGAACATAAATAAAAGCATATTATAGAAAACTGATCATTTCAATTATGATATTGATAATATTCCTAAATGTTTGCATGTAAGCCTTTGCAGGAAGTTCAACTTACTCCATGATTTATTTGCCACCCTTATTCTCAGTTAAGACTATTAGTACACAAACAATAGAACCGGTCAGAATCATACATGGAATCTTAGTATGTTCTCTTGCCTCAAGTGGTTGATAGTATCATGGGAAGACAGAAAAATAAATATACAATCTAATCTAACTTTAAGCCATTTCAAGTGATGTGGGAATATAGTGTTTTAGGTATGGTGCTCCGACTAAAAGTTTTTGGGAAAGGTTTCCCAGAGTAGATGATGTTCTAGCTGAATCTTACAAGATGAGTTTTATTTGGCCAGAAAAAGATAGGTGGAAAAAGCACCCAGGAACAGAGAACAGCACCAGGACAGGTATGAAAGGTAGGCAGGGAATTACAACCATTTAAGTATGATTGGGGGTAAAGCATGAGGTATGCTAGTGGGACCTGGGACTGGAAACTGTATGGTCTCCATTTCAAAACTGGTCAGGCTATTTCAAAAAAACTCAAAATGTACCACAGATCAAAAGGAGCCAGTGAAAGGATTTAAGGGGATATGAAATAATTAGGTTTTAGGTTTGCATTTTAGAGTGATTGTTCTGAGTGCAATCACTGCTGTAGGTTGACTAAGAAAGAAAAAACAGAGGCAAGAGCCCCCATTCAGTGTCAGGAGGAAGAGATTTTCTGGAGAGCCCTCTCTCCCAGTGGGATCTGTTCATGCTATGAATGACTGAAGCTGTGGGTTTCTTGTTCACACTTGATTCTGGGCTTACATCCTCTACATCCATTCTCCTCCCCTTCATGAGTTAAGCCTCATGCCCATTCTCTTGCCCTATAACCTGATTTCACTTCCTTAATCCTCTCATTATTTAAGACCCCAGTCAACTCCTACAACTATTTTCTCCTGAAGAGGAGACAATAAAAAAGAAGCAAATAAGTTGTATTGTTCAGAAAAACAGTATTGTAAAATTATAGCATAAATCTTATGTTTATGTATTTCACGTACCTAACTATTCTTAAAAAAAAACATATAGTATGGCTCTATTTAGCTTCCTTATATTTTATGCTTATCCAGTGATATCTACATTTTAGGAAAAAATAACTTTAGTAGATACATATGCAACACCAGCCACTGACATAAAGAATACATAATGAAATAGTTATATTCCAAGAGAAAAATCAGATGATTAATTTCCAAGTATTTTTAGTGGAACATTAAAAGAGAAACAAAATAATATAACTATACATATGGGTATCCACATATACTAATACACACATACAAACTATACAAAACATTGTTTTTCTATTTTAAGCTATGTCATTGAACTTACTTGGTTACTAGAAAAATATTTTTAAAAGCACCCTGAAACAGCACTGTGGAGACTTAAGACAAAAAAAAAAAAAAAAAATCCACTACTATATAACTTTCAGTGTAGAACCCATAAGGTCCTTGATAGAGACCATCATGTATTGGGACACATATGCTGTTTTCTACTATTTCTTTGATTAGCCCTCATTCTTGCTCTTCAGGGTTTCCATCATAATACAAGAAAATAAAATTTTAAGCCCAGAAGGATTTTTACAGTAATGCAAGCTATTGATCAATGCAATTTTTTCAACCACAGCTTACTATTGCATCCAGATTCCTTACAGCTCCAATATGCCCAGCGGGTTAATACTGGGTAAGGTACAAGCTGTTAGAAAACTACCAGTAAATTTTTTTCCCTCAATGTTGCTACATATTTCAAGCTCCTGTGGGGGCAGTAACAAGACTTTTATTTTTTGCTTTTGTCCAAACCACAGACTCCAGACATACTTTGAGTGATAAAGATCAGTCATGAAACACATATTCAAACCATGATTTTCTTGTGTTGGTTAATCCTAAGACACTGGGGCATATCATGCCTGTTGTCCAGCCCAGAAAGACATCTTAAACACCTACCATCACCCCCATTCCCAGAAGACCATCAGCGAACTATAAATGGTGATTGCTATTGCCTTCTCTAATTGGACATTTTATCTTTCCACTATCTGCCTCTCCCAGGCTCTGTTTTGAATCTTCTACTTCTGCCTCCTGATCACAAGTCCTTTGGTTTGTAGCTAGGTCCATCCTATGTCTAATCTCTAGAGATTGTCTCTGCTTCAGAGGCAATTTTATAGGAAGCTTAAGCTTCAAGGTCCCTCATTTGCACAGGCCCCTTCCATGACCCTGCATAGGAAACTAGCAATTTGCCCATAAAGTCTTTCTTTTCATTTACATTGAAAAGTAAGAATTTGGGGGATTCCCTGGCAGTCCAGTGGTTAAGCCTCCACACTTCCAATGCAGGGGGTACGGGTTCAATCCCTGGTCAGGGAACTAAGATCCCACATGCCATGCAGTGCAGACAAAAAAAAAAAGTAACAATTTTTATTTTTTTCTCCAAGAGGACCCCCGCCCCCCATATATTTGTATAAGCTTTGGACTCCACAAAACTCAGATCAGCCCCTAACTTCATCCCTAAGCTGGCTTTTTGGTTGAGGTTCCCCTTGTAGAACTCTTTTCTCTTTATTTCTATCAGCTGGGTTCCCCTCGCTGAGGCCAACAGCTATGTTCCAGCTTGGCCTAGGCTCCTCTAGGCTTCTGGGCACAAAACTCTGCCAGGCTCACCTCTGAGTCCTGCTTATCAGCATAGGAGAATAAGCACCTGAACTGCAATAAATAGTATAAGACAAATATTGCCCTGAAAGCATGTATGTGTATAAAATGCAAAATTAAGTCCCCAACATAGGATAGAAAACAGTTTACATTCATCTGCTGCCAATTTCTCTGGGACATATCCTAGAATCACATGAAAACTGAGAAAAAGAAAACTACTTCTAATGCCAGACATATCTAAGTATCTCTGAGTGACAAGGTTTAGCCACAGATCGAGGGTCTTGAAAGTATGTTTGTTCCCACCTAAGTTCTTGGCACCATCAGAGACTACAGTCCAAGTGGATAAAGCTGTACATGCGGGGCTGTCCACCTGCAGAATGGCAGGTGGAAAATTATTCAGGGGAAAGAGTTTAATTGGTGACCTTTAAAATAATGATTCATTACCTTAAAACACTTTTATTATGTCAGCGTGAGTGCTTCAATTGAGACTAATGTATTTAAATCAAAAACAGTAGGTCTTATTTAACCTACCTCAACCAAAAAGTACGTTTTAAAGAATTTGTTAGACTTCTTTATCTTTCCTTCCCCTTCCCCCATTCCCCTTTCATCCTTTTCCTTCCCTCTTTTCTTTGCTTCTTTCTTCCTTCCTTCCTCCTTTTCCTCCCTTCTTTCTTTCTTCCTTTCTTCTTCCCCTCCCTCCACTAAGTCCTGCTTTTGTTACTTGGGCATTCTCCATTTGTTCATTTGCAAATGAAGTGGTATCTGCAGAGCAGACTCTAACCCTAAATAGTGCAAATCCTTTCTCCATTTCCTGGAAGCAGCTAGCCAAAAATGACTTCAGGAATAACTCTTCCAACCAGGCAAAGAAGTCAGGCAGACGAGCATTTAATTTTTGATTGGACTCATTAGCCACTACATGGAGTTGCTTGGGTATGAAAGTGAGATAATACCTGTAAAGCACCTTGTGAGGTTCTGGACCCTTAATAAAGGTTAGTTCATTGCATTCTTCCTCACAATTTAATACTAAGTCCTCCATCATTACCCAAGGTTATGGCGCATATTATTATATGTCTAGCCCAATGGCAACCCTTTAAGGTCTTCCTTTTGGCCTGGATTTGCCCAGAAAGGAAAACTGGGAAAGTTGGCAGCCTATTAACCAATATGCTAAATGTGTTGCAAGACTCACAAAAATCAGATTCCTGCATGCTAACATGAATCCGAACCTAGAGCAGACATATGCAAGCAGGCAGCTACTCTAGTACCAAGAAAATAAACGGCTGGGCAGAAGCTATATTTACTAGGACATGTTTGTGATTTTTGAAGCAAAATTTTGTGACCAGTTTTCATTATATGCTGGGCTATGTAAGTTTTTATGGCATACACATTTATAAATAAAAGTATGAGAGCCTCTAAATCACTGACTTAGGCTGAAATGATGCCTCTAGGGTTTGGGATTATAAAAAAATAAAAGGAGACTGAGCAGGGATCATAAGGCAATATCCTACAGGAAGCAAATTGATACCTGGGATTACAGTAGCAATTCCTTTCTGGCATTCACGAAGGAACATATTTTAGATAAACAAATAGGCAGAACATTTTGGATCTCTGTAAATAGATCTGAAAAGTCAGGCAAGAGCCTTTCGCTATATGGGTGCAAATGACATCATTCATAACCTTTTGAGCAATTGGTGCATTTGAAGAGCTATAATTTGCACATATGAAACTGAAGTTGAACTATTCATTCTATTTCACATTATAGTCCTATTGGCAGAGCAGGAGAAAGGCAAGCTATGACTAAATTTTTCATGACTATACTTTTAATAAGAAAATTTCACCTGTAATATTTCCATATTAATGTACATATATGTTTTTCTGGATCTGAAAACAATAATAAGTGCCGATTTATTTCCATATCAGTCTTTTATGCTAAATGCCATAACTGCTGTTTTTTCTAATGGACGTACAGACATAGGAAGTTAAGTGACAGACAGAAGAGATCCTAAACCATAGTCATTTTCTATCTTTCAGTCATGTGTTCAACAAGTACCAGTGTGTAAAGTACTGAGTGAGGAGTTTGGAGGAGCTTGACATGAAAAAGGACACATCATGTTATTCCTTAAGGAATTTAGAAACAATAGGAAAGAGGAAATGCTACACAAATATTTATGATGCAAGAAGCAGTTTAACGTGTGCCATGAGAAATGTACAAACACTGGAGCCATAGAATTTCAAAGAAGGCAGAAGTCTGTCCAAGATAACTCAAAAAATCTTCATGAAAAAATGTTATTCAATCTAGACCTTGAGTTATAAACAGAATTTGAAACAAAGAAAATGTTGGTGAGCTGTATTCTAAGAACCTGATTTTAAGTAAACTTACATTTGTTCCTGTTGGACACCAACTCTGAGAGGTAAAATTAAAATCTAACAAAAGAAGGGAAATCCTTTGACTTTGGTGCTCATAATTTTCACCAATTATTTCTAATTGAGTGCAAAGATCAAAGCATACTAGGGGTAAGAAATAGCATGAGCAAAAAAAAAATCACTAGCTCTCTACTGGTTGTGGTATTTGAGGCCTAATGACCAGAGGTGGAAGGATGGAGGAGCATCATTGACATCGTCCTCCGGGGAACACTGGGAGCACTATAGTTTCAAATAAGAACACACACACCCTAACTCATGTAGTTGAGGACTTATTTTAAAATACATCAGAATAAGAAACATCAGTAATAAATTACTACAGGTTTGTTACATTTTCTTTTTTAGTGCGTTTTTCCATTTACCTAACAATGAAAAACATTATATTATTTTGATTTTATTTGAATATACATTCATCTGGGATGGGGTGCAGGATATAAACTGGTGTATGCTGCTTTGATAAAGTACATAAATTAGTCTCCCTTTTATTCATGCCATTCCCTTTCATTATTTATAGTTATACTCACCAAAGAGAACAAATAAATCCTATGATGACACTATACAAGCCCCTGTTGGAAATATTATGTGTTCACATACGCTAATCCCTTTCACAGGGTAAAGGCATTGCAAACAGCTCCTCAGGCCCCGAGTTTCCAATATGCACTTAGGGTCACTCGTGGGCATCTCCATAAACAAATGTTACTACTGGTTAAAAGCAGGCACTCAGGCACTTGGGACATGGAGAAAAACAGTGTAGTAGTGTTTGATGCATGAATAACTATAAACTAGAATTCCCACCTACTTAAAAATTACTTGCAGGGTTATTACTAAAGCAACTTTCCCATTAATTCATGTTAATAACTCTTGGGTTTGAAAACAGTATCTTGGGTCAGTGCTGGTATATTTCACCTTCTCCAAGGTAATAATTTAAGTATCAGTAAATGTAAGATATATCTGACTACATCTTTTGCATAACCAGTGCAAAAATATTCAGAACCAACAGGAAAAAATGCATTTGTATACTCAATTTGAATAGAATTAGTGAATCAGGTCCATACAAACTAAACTTGAGCGTGAAGGAAACATATCCAGAGAGACAAGGGCAGGATGAGCAGGGGTTGCCAGAGGAGGGAGAGAAGGGGGAGATGTGGGAAGACCACGCAAATAGCCTCTTTATACATTGAGATGGTTTTGAGAATAATAATGTGCTAGTTTCTTTTTTTTTTTTTTTAATCCAAGTAGCTATTGAAGATTGTAATGATTTCAGTCTAAAAAGCAATGCTGGAAAGCCTCTTCAGAGATTGCCAGCTCCCACTGTGCAGAAACACTGTGTTCTTGCATGCTGGTGTAATGGAGACAAACAAAAGAAACACTTCAAGGAAAAGGGATGCAGAAGAGGGAGGGCGGAAAAAGCACGGAAGATGTGGTTCCCAGAAAAACAGTAAGAATTTTAGCAATGACCAAAAGCAAGCATAACAACACCCAAGTTTGAAACTGATGTAAGTTAAATAAAAAGGTCAACAATTTAAGTAATATATTACATAATGATATTCTCAGTCAAAATAACAGTAACTTGTCATCAACAATAATGATCTAGTCCCACTTTCAGTGATACCCACTCCCCACCTTAAACTGGCTCAATTTGATTTCACCTTTTACAGATATCTGTTTAGGCTCCTACTGGGAACAAATTCATTTAAAAGATTTTTAGTTATGTAAACACGTTGCTTTGTTGCTTCTGTCTGCTTGCACATATCTCTCTTTTTCTCTCCCTTTCTTTTAGCAAAATAAATACTTTAAAAATCAACGTACATAACTACACAATGAAAGTATCCTAATTAAGATGATTCTCCTTAGTTACTTCAGCTCCTATAAAGATTTAAACATGGTTTATTACCTCCAGATTCTGACCATTATAAAAAGGTCAATAATAATTACTGTTTGCTTTCAAATGCTCTTAACGTAAAACTTTCATGAGATGAAAATTACACGAGGTGAAAACCGGTATTGCGTGCACGTTCTAGAAAAATCTATGAAGATAAATATTCTAGGAAAGTATACTTAAATTTGTTTTTAATCTCACAAAATTTTAATCACAGTGTCTGTTTTTAAACCTATGAAATGAGGACTAACTCTGCTTAATGCCATTATTTCTATACTAGGAACTGATGCTTCTTGGATATTCATTATATATCATTATAAACCAACGTATAATTACTAACTGTGTTATTCACCTTTGAATAAGGTTTATCTGTAGGTTTCATCAAAGTATTTTGGTGTTACTACATTTCGTATGGTGCAGTGTAAATGAGACATCTACTTCTTGTAACCAGAAACTCACTCTCTGGATAAGATCACACAGGATTATTCTGATAGAAGATCCTCACATCTCTATTTGGAAAGCAAATTATTATATCTGAAAACTTTGAAGAAAGACGTTTCAGGACGAAAAAACAAAAAGAAATGGGCAAGACATGGTAGCCAAAAACTCCAAACCACCAATGCTGTCAAAATTATTTTTAAGGTCACAAAATAATCTGAGAAAAATATATTACTTAAGCTTCTTTTTTTTTGAGACATGATCTTGATTATGCTAGCACTATTATCACTGCATTACAAGGTTGAATTCTAAAATTTACCAATGTATAGAACTTTCATTAATTATTATACAAAAATATTTTACCAATGGACACAAAATATCATTGAATAATACTCTTTTATATAGTCCACTTAAATAATAGTTGTTTAATACAATATTTATACACTTAATATCTGAATAGCTATTAAACATACCTGGCTATATGAAAGGAGAATAACAAAGAACAATACAGGAATTCTGCTCTCACTGACAGTTGCTGTTTATGATTCTTGAACAAAGAAAACCTTTTTTTGTTTAATATTATTCAAGAACTTGAAAGACCTAGCTGTTAACCACAGGCAGATCCATTCTTATTCATAACACTCAAATGTTTTATTTTGATATCTCTTGTCCCTTTTGTTTTTAATTATTTATTATTAGTGCTAGCATATTATATATAATATAATGATAGTTATTATTACATAATGGTTAATATTTATGAAACATTTACCATGTGCCATGCATTTTTATAAGAGCTTTACATATACTGACACATTTAATTCAAACAACAACCTGAGAGATGTATTTTATTATCTCAGTTATATAGATGAAAGGTTAAATAACTTGCCCAAGAGCAAATACATTTTAAGTGGAAGTCAGAATTACACCTTGGTCTTCCGTCTACACAATATTTCTAGTATTGACAAGTCAATGCTTTCAGTGTCTAAATATATCTATATATTTGAATATATTCAAAATGCCATGTAAGTTTACAGTATTCCCAAACAGTAAAACATATATGATTTACCAATAAAATTGTAATATATTTTTCAGGGAAACACTATTATAATCACATATGACTGTCCCTCCTCTGGAAAATAAAATTTTAAAAGATAAAGAAAAGGGAAAAGCATCTCTGATTGACCTCAAGAAGGGAAAAAAAGATGGAGGCCAACTAAGACTCCAAGGAAGAGCAATGGATTTCAGCCACTTCCTTCCTTTACCTTTTCTCTTGGTGATTTTAATAGGGTTATAGTTTGCATTATTCTTGTTGCTTACTTTTTATTGTAAAAAAGGAAGAAAATGAAGTGTTTGTCAATTAAAAATGATTAAGGAGAATGGACTTTTATTTTACTCTTTCCTTTCAAGATCCAGACAGTTAGTTTTCTAGAATACAAGTTTTTTTTTGGAAGACAGTTTAATGGCACATTCTGTCTCTCTTCATTCATTATGATGCTGAACAAGACAGTGGGTGGGTGGCTGCTCATCTGGAGTTTGGTAGTGGGTTGCTGGCTAAACAATAGCAGGTCAGTCTAAAGAAACAACTGTGGTAATAGTAGAGAACTCTAGATGATGATGATCTGTGGTAGTCTCACCTGCACCCATAAGTCTGCCTATGGCCTCTCACTCCTGGAACTGCACTTCCATTTACATTCAGATTAGATGCAGAAGGGGTATAAGTAAAGCAACCTGGGACAGCAACGTACAAAATTGGAAAGACCTAGCCTGTGCCCTCTAGAAGCTCACAACCTAGTAAATGAGTGAGTGGCAGAGACTAAGAGTATTTACTATGGCTCTGAGGTACTGTATAAGTTGTTGGGGAAGACAATGCCACATAATCCAAGAAGGGGCACAGGCCAAGGCAGGGTAATCAGGAAGGCTTCACAGAAGAGGTGACTTGTGTTTGGGTCTTGCAGAAGGTTTTATCATCAAGCCAACTAAAGAGAATAGGGAGAGGGATATGCAGAGATGAAAACATTTCTTGCCAGAAGAAAAATAAAGCAATCCAATTAATTTCACTTGTGCAGAAATCAGTTCTCAGAAACTACTTAAAAACTCCAGCAGGGCAGAAGGTTTCTCAGCCATTCCCAGCAAGTTTGTAATCCCACATGGGGCTCTCCTCATTCATTTGCCGAGAGTATGAATATGGGGCAACAGTGGTGAGTGGTGAAATCATCCAGCTATGATTTTAACCCCTCAGCCCTTCTTCATTTAGCACCTTCCCCCCATTTTGCTGTTTCTGTGTTTGGAGTTCTGTTAAGCAGGGTGCTTGTGACTTTAAAAATGCAAAATGGTTGCCAAAAAGAACAGTTTTGCCATGTAGCAAATGTTCATACTCTGCAATGCTAATTTATGTCCTTTCCTATAGTTATACAGGTTGCTATGTGCAATGAATTAAACATTAATAAAAATTATTTGATGATGCTATTAGGGAATATACTGAGAAAAATAGATGTTTGAGTACAGGGGTTGCCATTCTAAGGAGACGGCATTTTTTGGAGTTTTTTTTCAAGATTTGAAAAGCCACTGAAAGGAAAGCATTTGGAAAATGCAACTATTGAAAAACTTACCATGAGTAAATTTCTGTTGTTTTACCTGGGTACTGGCTACATGGATGTGTGCAGTTGGAAATAATTCACCAGCTCTACACTTATGATAAGTATACTTTCATTTCTGTATATTATATATATTAATAAAAACTTTAAGAAATTTTAGCATTAGCAATGAAATGTTTAATACATTCAAAAATACAGAAATACAACCATATTTTTCAGTTCCAAATCTAAAATAAAAACAACAGAAAAATAGGAGAAAATGCTTCTCCATATAGAAATGGATTGTTTCATCTCTTGAAGAAATTCAATAAACGTAGTAGGAATTATGGCTATGACATTTGTGGAAGATTCCCACAAAATATATACTTATGAATGAAGTATGAAACGTTATTTTTAAAAAATCTTACTTGAGTTCAATACATTGCTGCTTTTGTTTCCACCTTTGTGTTTCTGTATAAGAGAACTGAACAGCCCTAGAGGCTGACAGATAGTTTATGTGGCATTTAACAACAGAGAAGGAGGCTCCATCGGCCAAGAGTGGCAATGAGCTGACTGACTTCATGGAATACTATAGGTGGGAAAATTACCTTGGTGCTTTCTACTTGCACTGATTTTTTCTTCTGCTGACACTTCTGATGCTCTGAAAGTTGCTTTGCTCACATCCTCTGCTACTGGTGTCAAAGAACACTCTCAATCTTCACATGCCAAAAGAGGAGGAAAACTTTATTTCAATGCCCAAAAGACTTAGCTCCTGTCAAAGATATTCATTTAACACTCACAGTTGGTCTATGGCAACTTGAAGATGTTGTCTTAAGAAGTAGGGCTGGTAGGGGGTGGGGTGGAGAAGAAAAGGCCTGGCTTTCTAGGGAAATCTTGTGCTTTCCATATCCTGAAGGCATGTAATAAGAAGAGGCTGTACACTCATAAATAAAGAGGGCAATTTCAACTGTTACTTACAAAGTCTGTGCTTCTTCAGGAAAAGGGGGTAGGGTTAAGCAAGCATAATAAGATCATTACAGTTGGCTAAGAATGGGGATATTCTAAAAACAATAAAAAGTTTATTATTAGCAAAGCTTTCTCCTATAAAATTAACTGCCACTCCGTCTTATTTCCTATTTAGTTTTGGCCAGCTACAGCTAATAAATTTCATGATAAGAAAAGTCATCACCAGCATTAACTGCAAACTTTGGATCTTCTTAATGTTTCAAGTACTCTAAATACCATACCAAAAACATGGCCATTCCTAAATATGTGTGGCACTTAATTCTAATCTACATAAAATAAGCACATAAAGATGGAAGTCACTTATAAAAAGGTAATCAAATATATTAGTAGAGATTTGCTATATGGCTAATGGCCAACGGATGACAAGCCATTCTTCAATTTACTCTGACCACATACACATTCATATCACATGTCCATTTCAGACCATTTATTCATCTTCCACCCCTACCCACACCATAATATTCTTCTCTGATGGTATTATTTGTTACATCCTGAAATCCATCCCAGAACATGGTGAAGTACACAAACTTAGTTCATTGAGCCCTCTTTTCTTTCTTTAGGCTATTTTTAAAAACTGTGTATTTTACACAATAAATCCTAATTCAGCCAATACCAATTCATTCAAACAGCATTTGAATTTTAAAATTGGCTCCTTTTCAGACAATTAGCCGGAGTGCCAATTTCCCAGTCAAATAAAATCATTTTCCCATTAACATTTTTGGTTATATAATCTGCTATACAAATATAATACTATTAAAACTCAATGTGCAAATTAAGTCCCTAGAATATCTCAGTTGCTAATTTGGTCAGATAATTCCAAGCATACATTTTGCTGTCATTTAAATTGGAGATTTTTCTGCTGGCTGATTGCTTTCCAAGGGTGAGAATGTGGCTGAAGAGCCCAGTGCATGTCTCAGATTTTCCACACTTTGTACACATGGAAACTGTCTTTGGGCTGGGACTCTCTCCTCTGTCTGTAGAGCATATTGTACTTGCAGCCCTGCCTTTCCTCCTTCTAGGCTGCCAGACACATTTGCCCAAAATGAGTCACTCAGTCTTTGATTTTTTGCATTTAAGTTTGGCCTGTCTGATGTTGTTTGCACAGCCATGCCACATTGTTAGAAGTTGTGATTCAGTGTGTTCTGGGAGCTTTTCTTTTGCCAGCCCTGCCTACTTGTAATGCCCTTATTTCAGTTCACGGTTGAACAGCTGACTCAGGACCTTAAAGTGAACCATCCCCCATGTTTGCCCAGTTCCCAACTTGCTGCTGTGCTGATCTTTGCTTCACAGCTACAGGCCCAGCTGGGGGCATACTTTTAGTAATCTTGCCTTCCCATTTTTGTCACATATGTCTTGCAGGTGATGCGGGAAGCTGCCTGCGACATCTGTGACAGATCCAGACCCCCCAACCATATGGAAGGTTGGACAGTACCAAACATTTGGTTGGATCCAGAGTTTGGTGCCACATTTACTGCCAACCTTCTAAAAGGCACACAGGCCATCTTGAGTTGGTTTTATTTCTTTGTTTCCCAGAGCTACAATTCAGAGTAGTTTGATATTCAACAACATCAGTAATACACCACTATCACCTACAGATTACTGGTTACTGGTTGCACAAATTACTTAACCACTTTAAGTCTCAGTTCCCTTATTTGTCAAATTATTATAATAATCATTTCTGTTTCATAAAGTTAATAAAAAAGATAAACTGAGAGATGATACATGCAAATCACTTAGTATATACAAATGCTCAATAAAGGTTAGCTATTGGAGTATATATGAAAAAAAAAAGTTTCTTTAGGCATTAGCATAGCATAAGTAGCTTGTAAAAGGTGTATGTCAAAACATTTACTTGACCAGCTCTCATTTTATTCCTTGTAAATTGAAAATTTCTTGTATATAATTTTCATTAAACCTGTCTTTGAAAATGTAAGAAGGTAAAGTTTCTAATGCTTGCTTCAGTCCCTAGACCAAGTAAAATAACTCAGTCCATTTCATACTTCTTTCCCAAATAGCATTAATACTAATGCTCCATCCTCTCTGTGAAGGAAGGTAGGATTCCACTCTTGAATGTTCCAAGTCAGTAAGAGTTCTTGAAGCCACTTGGACTTCCGCCCACTGTTGGTTTTTCCATTGTGTGTCCATATCTCTGTTACTCAATTCTGAAAACTGGAGGCTAAGATTGGTTTTCTAGACCCTCATTCAGTTTCATGTGTTTGACCTCTGAGTCCCCATTAATGAAACCATTTTCTCTAGCTCTGTTTCACAGACTGACTTGTCACTGTGATATCGTCTAACCTTACAATATCCTTAAACAGGTGAAATGAAAGGTATCTTAACAGGCATCCTATCTTCCAAAGGATCTTTTTCTGCCTGTTGAGTAGTCTACTGAAAGATTTTTGGTGAGGGAGGTCTTACTTGTTCAGCTGCAAATTATTTTCAACGTTAATATTCACTGCCTTTTATACAGTCAAAAATCTGCATACTTTGGAGTCTATTATATAGTGTATCATGAATAAGTATACTATATTTTCCCATGCCTGATTTTCAAAATTTTGAAAACAACTACAACGCCATTTTCCAATTTTACTTTTTTTAAATTTAAGCACCTTCAATTCTATCATTCTTCATATCTAGCCTTCCTCCTATTTGAGTGGCCCTCTTCATTTAGCTCTTAAACATACATGAACTACATTTTATTCTGTAGAAAGAAGAACTTTTTCTTTGAAAAAGCACCATAAAGCAACAAAGAATTAAGTAATTTTTTTTCCTTCTTTTTATCGTAACAATACATTTTCCCAAAGGCAGAGGACTTATTCCTTTTCTTGTCCTAAATTTTGCTCCTTAGGGCTCTTTTTTCCTGATCACTCTTCTGTGAAGATTAAGATTTGGGGCACTAGTTTCAGCACTGTTGTCACAAATTTGTTACTTATTTGAACTCCTCCTTGTTTCCAGACTCCTTCATCTACTTCTGATGTTTGTATGATTTCTGGGTGTGGATTACACATGGCGTTACAAACACACTGGTAACATCCCATGCCTCTTGCCTTTGTCACTATAGCTATTTTAAATTATAAATCAAAATCCCTTTTTTTAATGCATTATCATTTTTTAACTGTATTCATATTTAGAGCCCCTGAACATAGAATTGTATATTATATTTCTCTGAACTTTCTGAACTTTACTAACTGGAATTATAAGGTTATCATATTTGGCTATGCAATCACATCACTATTTAAAATTCTAAAATAAAAATATGATTTTTTCTCAAGGTTGACATGACTTCTACTTTATGTAAAAGTTCTTATACAAAAACAGTAGAATTTATCACACTGCTTTCTCACTCTTATGAGAAACTATGAGAGTAAAAACACATCAAATGTAATTTAGATTACTGGTATATAAAACTAGGGCCATTCTTCATCACTGACTCTGCCAATGGACCAGTCCTATTATTGATAATACGAAAGTTTAAGACACACCTTCCTTTTGGCTGGGCTGTGGATTCACACACACATATACAAACATATTTTCTCATGCCAAATGCTACAAATTACATGTATCTTGTAAACAAGGTTTAGTCATCCATTCACTCATAAGTCTAATCCAATCAATTTTCGTGATACCAACAACATTATGTTAGTTATTTTAGCATTATATATAAAAATATGGTTGATTATGACATATGCATATGTGCATATGTGCAATTTGTATGTGTATATATATGTATAAATATTTGTAGAATTATCCATTATTCTGTGCCCTGATCCTTTCCTTTGTTGTTTCTTCCTTAGAATTACTGGGCACTTTCTTGACACAGTTTCATATTTTTTACTAGGCCATACAAATTGTTCATGCTTGCTTCTATGATTTCATTATTATGTATATTATTATACTTATTAAACTGAGTAGTATCTAGTTTTTAAAATATTGATTGGAATTATCTTTCTCAAAAGTTATTTTAACTTTTTAAAATCAGATCACTGAGTCTATTGCAAAATATACTCTTCCTTATGTTCTAAGAAGAACTCTATCACCAATCAGGTGGCAATTTGTCTGAAAATGTCAGCCATTGGCCACAAAAATATTAAAGATTTTTCTTCCTTGATGGTACATTCCTTTTACCTATCCAAAAAAATGGCTTTACACTGGAAGAAGACATGAAAACATCAACTGTGTCTTCAAAGCCTTCAGTTTCCTTCCTAGGAAGACATATTCCATGATCCTTTTACCAAACTTGTTTGATTATTTAACAAATCTTCACTGAATGCCTCCTCTGTGACAGCCAGTCTCCTGGCTGGACAGGTAGGAGAATCTACCATAGTGGAAAGGATTTAGTTAGTTGGTCAAGGGTGTATTGACATGTTGTGCATAAATCATGATTGCACTGGGGACAGGATTTCAGGTCTGAAGCCAAATTCTCCTTAGGATGGGCAGATCTATTAAGTGCCTCAAACTGACCTCTGATTCAAGTCATCCTACAGAGTTTCCTCAGGAGTATGCTGAGACATTTGTTATACATGATCAGAAAGATTTATTTCAACTCTCTACCTGAGCTTAGAAAGACTCAGAGTTCGTTCCCTAAAGGATGTGATGGGTCCTTATTCTGAAAAGGTAGATGCATTGGTTGTTGAGTATTTTTGTGTAAGCAACTTGAGAGTCAGAAAAGCAACACTTCCCACTAGGAGACTGCTATCTTTCTCCTGTTTTCAGGCATTCTTCATACCTATAAGTTTTCATAGTCTTGTCATTAAATAAATCCTATATCACCTTACTCTGTCTGTTGGCATCTTGCCACCCAAGATCATCACCACTTTAAAAACCTCAGAAATACTTTCAGAAGTCAATGTACCTCTACTTAGCCATATCAAGTCAACATTCTACCAGTACAGCTCTATCTCCAGGCAACTTTGATAGAACTTTTATAGGACTCCTTGGTGCCCCTAAATTTATCTGCTCTAGGATAAATCTATCTTTTTATAGCTCATGGTTCTAATGTTTCCTCTGTTGTCTGCTTCCACACACACGAGGGGCAATGGCAATAAACATAGTGACTAAATCTTCCAGATAAATGGCTACTTCAGAAATGACCTAGTTGCTACTATCAATGGTATTCGTAGGTAGGGTCCTAAGATCTTAGGCATTAACTATGTCCTTGTGGGCATTTAAAATTTTTCATAATTCTCAAAGAAATGGCCATTATATCAAGGAGATAACATAATTATAAAGTACTTTTGGATCATTAAAAAGAACATAGAGCAAGGGTAAAAAGTTATTTCTAAAAACAAACACCAAAGATCTGAACAGAACATAAATCAATAATTATTTACACAGAGTAAACTCAACATAATCAATATTCCAAAGCTATTGGTGTTTGAACTATTATAGCAGTGTTCCATAATAAGTCCTTGTCTCCAGTGTGTTTCCAGCCCTTTCTTCATGGGCTACTCCTACTCAGACATAATTATCTATAATAATTTTATATTTTCATGCATGTAAAATCTAAATCTTTAAGCTGGCATCCCTAGCCCTATTCCAGCACTGATTTCTAAAGTACCTTAAGCTCACTCTCCACTGCATACTTTTTGTACTCCTTCAAGAACTAGCCAAATAATTACTTCTTTTATGATATCTCTGCTCCTTGCCAATATCTGTACCTTTCTACCACTCCTAAAACTTGTCAAAATATGTTTTTCTGCTTTCTTTTATAAGTAAACTTTTTACAGAAGTAAATATGTCTTAGTTAGCTCAGGCTACCATAACAAAATACCATAGACTGGGTGGCTTAAACAACAGACATTTATTTTCTCATAGTTTTAGAGGCTGGAATTCAGAGATGAGGGTATCAGTGTGTTCCAGTTCTAGAGAAGGTTCTCTTCCTGGATTGCAGATGCCCACTTTCTTGTTGCGTCCTCACATTGCAAAGAGAGACAGCAAGCTCTCTGGTGTCTCTTCTTATGAGGGTACTAATCCCATTCTGAGGCCCCCACCCTCATGACCTCAATTAAACCCAATTATCTCCCTAAAACCCCACCTCCAAATATGATCACATTGAGGGTTAGGGTTATGTTAGGGTTCCGACATAAGAATTTTGAAGGAACACAATTCAGTCTATAGCAAATATACATTCAGGGAAGTGCAAAAATCATATGAATACACTTTGGTAACTATTTCAAAGTAAATATACCCATGTGTCCATTCACTCCATGGATCAAGAAATAAAAATTGCCAGGAGGCATGAAGTCACCCTCTGCTACTTCCTCATCACTGCTGTCTGCAAATGGACCTATTATTCTGACTTCCACCACAAAAGATAGTTCCCCTGTTTTTTAATGTTATACAAATAGAATTGCTTTGTGCCTGGCTTCTTTTGTTCAGCATTATGTTTGTGAGGTTTATCCACAATTTCACATGTAGCAGTAGTTTGCTCATTTTATCTTATTAATATTTATCTTAAAATATTTAATTAAATATTTTATTTACACATCACAATTTATTGTCTATTCTACAGAAGATAGATATTTGCTGTTTCCAGTTAGAAACTATTATCAATAATGTCTTTTTACTTTTACATGCTATGGTACACTTATCTAGGCACTGTGCAAGTATATATAGTTAGAAGTAGATCTTCTAGATCTAGCATTATATTGAACCTTAGTATACAATTTATTATTCTCAATAATTTAAGTTTTGTTGAAGCCTTTGTTAGATTAAGAAAGTACTTTTCTGTTCTGAGATTGCTAAGATCTTTTATTATTAATCAGTACGGAATTTTATCAATGCTTTTCTGCACCTTTTGAATGATCATATGGTTTTTCTCCTTTATATGGTTAATGGAGTGAAATACACTGATCAATATTTTTAATATTGAACAAGAGTGCTAAAATAAATCTTAACTTTTTTGTTGTGTATTAAAATTTTCATGTGCTGGTGGATTTTATATGCTTACACAGTTTAAGAATTTTTTCTCTATGTCCATAAAACATGGCTTTGTAATTTCCCTTTCTTGAAAAGTCCTCGTTAGGTTTGAGTATAAAGTTTATGCTAGTCTCCTAAAATACATACTTATGAGATAAAAAAGTGTTCCATCTTTTTTCCTTTAGAAAAGTTTGTGTAAGATTGTTGTTATGTCTTTCTCTAAGGTTAAGGTTATCTAAGCCCAGACTTTTCTTTATAGGAGGGTTTTAAATAATACGTTCAGTTTATTAAATAGATATAATACTAGTATACATAATTATATCATTTTTTGTATCCAGTTTGACAAGGTGAATTTTTCCAGGAATTTGAATTTTGTATACATGTTCAACTTTACTGGCATAATGTTCATATGATTAAGACTGATAATTGTTCATATTATCAGGATCTCTGATTATGTGCCTTTTATTAATCCTAGTATGGATACATTATATCTTTTTTTTTTTTTTCCTTGACCAATCTTTGGAAGGTTGTAAGTCCTATTATTCTTTCCAAGGGACCAGCTCCTGGCTGTGCTGACTTTTTCAATTTTACATTTGTTTATTACATTATCAATTTTGGTTCATACTGTAATTATTTCTTTATTTCTACTTTCTCTGGATTTAGTTCTTGTTATTTTTCAATCTCTTAAGATGGATACTAAGATTATTGATTTTCAGACTTTTCTGTATATATACATTTTATCGCTATGTATTTCCCTCTAAGCAGGGTTTAGCTGCATCCCATAGGTTGTTTTATTTTTTATTTCCGTGGGGCTTGTCGGATCTTAGCTCCCCGACCAGGGATTAAACCCGGGCTCTCACTGTGAAAGCACGGAGCCCTAACCACTGGACAGCCAGGGAATTTTCACATCCAGTAGGTTTTAATATATTATTCTCATTGTTGTTCAATTCACAACATTCCCTTCATATTTTCTCTGACTTTTGGAGAGTTTAGAGGCATAATGGTTAATTTTCAAACATCTGGGTATTTTTTTGTTGTATCTTTTGTTAATAAATTCAACCTTGATTTCACCCTTGTCAGAGAACATACTCTGAGTTCAGTTCTTTGAAATGTATTGAGACTGCTTTATTGAAATATGTATATTTTGCTGTCAGGGATTCAGTGTTCTAAATAGATCAATTAGATAAAAGTTGTTAATTGTGGTTTTCACATCTTCTACTGTTATGTTAATTTCTTGTCTCTTTATTTTATCAGTTAGAGAAGTGGGCTTAATCTCCAAATATGATTCTGAAGAATTCTAGTTTGCCTTATAATCTTTTCGGTTTTTGCTTTGTCTATATTAATGCTATATTATTATCTGTACATAAATTTAGAAATGTTTTATTTTCCTAGTAGGTCATTTAATCATCATGAAATCTTCATCTTTAGGAACACTTTATTGCCTTGAAGTCCACTATCTTTTTACTGAAGTAATTACAATGGATTTTTAATATGTGCCTTCTGCCTTTTTTGTTCTTTTATTTATGGTGTGTCTTTTAAGAACTACATATTGTAGCATTTTTATTTCTTATAGTGACATTTCTCTTTCAATTAAATCTGTTTATATTTAATGAGACTATTAATATATTTGAATATAAATCTAGCATCTATTTGCTTTGTGTTTATCCACTTTGTTGTTGCTACTTTTTCTCCTTTCTTGTTTTATTTTGAGCTAAGAATTTTTTTTATTCAATATTCCCTTCTATTAGCTTGTTAGTTACACATTTTTAAAGCATCTAAGAGGTTACTATAGACATTACTAACATGTATTTTGATTATAAATTAGTAGTTCTCTACCTTCTGGAAATAAAAAAGTACTTAGAACAGGTTCTTAGAATGTTTACTTAATACGCTCCACCATGTGTGCTATCATTTTAATGCATTATATATATATATATATATATATATATATTTGTTGTATACAATGTTTTAAAAATACCACATTTTTATCATCTTTTTTACAATTTAATCCTTTGTGCAGTTTTGCACTTTTTTATGGTTATATTTATCTTGTGCCTAAAGAATCCCTTTAGTATTTCTTTTCATTTTAAAATTTTTTTATTGGAGTATAGTTGATTTAGAATGTTGTGTTAGTTTCAAGTGTACAGCAAAGTGAACCAGACTTT
Source organism: Hyperoodon ampullatus (assembly GCF_949752795.1). Classification (NCBI taxonomy): domain Eukaryota; kingdom Metazoa; phylum Chordata; class Mammalia; order Artiodactyla; family Ziphiidae; genus Hyperoodon; species Hyperoodon ampullatus. The sequence goes on along the minus strand of NC_136925.1, from coordinate 29,962,175 downwards.
GGACTGTTATGCCTTGAAGACTTTTATAATTATGATATATTCTCCTTTAACCCTGATAATTTACTTTGTCTACTTTTCTTCTTATTTTAACATAGTATTCCTATTTTCTTAGAGTTCTCTTCTAGACAATTTATGTATGAGTCGTTTTTTTTTTTTAAATCTAGTCTGGAATATTCCTGCTATTCATTTATTTATTTTAATTATTTCTTATAAAGTTTATTCATAAAATGGAAAGATGGATCATTCATTTTCTTTCTTTTTTTAAATTAGTTATCCATTTTATACGTATTAGTGTATACATGTAAATCCCAATCTCCCAATTCATCACACCACTACCCCACCACCCCCACCCACCACTTTCCCCCCTTGGTGTCCATACGTTTGTTTTCTACATCTGTGCCTCAATTTCTGCCCTGCAAACTGCTTCATCTGTACCATTTTTCCAGGTTCCACATATATGTGTTAATATACAATAATTGTTTTTCTCATTCTGACTTACTTCACTCTGTATGACAGTCTCTAGATCCATTCACATCCCTACAAATGACCCAATTTCATTTCTTTTTATGGCTGAGTAATATTCCATTGTAAATATATACCACATCTTCTTTATCCATTCATCTGCTGATGGGCATTTAGATTGCTTCCATGACCTGGCTATTGTAAATAGTGCTGCAAAGAACATTGCGGTGCATGTGTCTTTTTGATTTTTGGTTTTCTCTGGGTATATGCACAGTAGTGGGATTTCTGGGTCATATGGTAATTTTATTTTTAGTTTTTTAAGGAACCTCCGTACTGTTCTCCATAGTGGCTGTATCAATTTACATTCCCACCAACAGTGCAAGAGGGTTCCCTTTTCTCCACACCCTCTCCAGCATTTGTTGTTTGTAGATTTTCTGATGATGCCCATTCTAACTGGTGAGAGGTGATACCTCATTATAGTTTTCATTGGCATTTCTCTAATAATTAGTGATGTTGAGCAGCTTTTCATGTGATTCTTGTCCATCTGTATGTCTTCTTTGGAGAAATTCTATTTAGGTCTTCTTCCCATTCTTTGATTGGGTTGTTTGTTTTTTTAATATTGAGCTGCATGAGCTTTTTATATATTTTGAAGATGAATCCTTTCTCCGTTGATTCATTTGCAAATATTTTCTCCCATAATGAGGGTTGTCTTTTCATCTTCTTTATGGTTTCCTTTGTTTTGCAAAAGCTTTTAAGTTTCATTAGGTCCCATTTGTTTATTTTTGTTTTTATTTCCATTACTCTAGGAGGTGGATCAAAAAAGATCTTGCTGTGATTTATGTCAAAGAGTGTCCTTCCTGTGCTTTCCTCTAAGAGTTTTATAGTGTTCAGTCTTACATTTAGGTCTCTAATCCATTTTGAGTTTATTTTTCTGTATGGTGTTAGGGAGTTCTAATTTCATTCTTTTACATGTAGCTGTCCAGTTTTCCCAGCACCACTTATTGAAGAGACTGCCCTTTCTCCATTGTATATCCTTGCCTACTTTGTCATACATTAGTTGACCATAGGTGTATGGGTTTATCTCTGGGCTTTCTATCCTGTTCCATTGATCTATATTACTGTTCTTGTGACAGTACCATATTCTTGATTATTGTAGCTTTGCATTATAGTCTGAAGTCAAGGAGTCTGATTCCTCCAGCTCCGTTTTTTTTACCTCAAGACTGCTTTGGCTATTTGGGGTCTTTTGTGTTTCCATACAAATTTTAACATTTTTTTTATTCTAACTCTGTAAAAAATGCTGTTGGTAATTTGATGGAGATTGCATTGAATCTGTAGATTGCTTTGGGTAGTATAGTCATTTTTTCACTATTGATTCTTCCAATCCGAGAACATGGTATATCTCTCCATCTGTTGGTATCATCTTTAATTTCTTTCATCAGTGTCTTATAGATTTTTGCATATAGGTCTTTGGTCTCTTTAGGCAGGTTTATTCCTAGGTATTTTATTCTTTTTGTTGCAATGGTAAATGGGAGTGCTTCCTTCATTTCTTTTTCAGATTTTTCATCATTAGTGTATAGGAATGCAAGAGATTTCTGTGCATTAATTTTGTATCCTGCTACTTTACCAGATTCAATGATTAGCTCTAGTAGTTTTCTGGTGGCATCTTTTGCATTACCTATGTATAGTATCATGTCATGTGCAAACAGTGAAAGTTTTACTTCTTCTTTTCCAATTCGTATTCCTTTTATTCCTTTTTCTTCTCTGATTGCCATGGCTAGGACTTCCAACACTATGTTGAATAATAGTGGTGAGAGTGAACATCCTTGTCTTGTTCCTGATCTTAGAGGAAATGCCTTCAGTTTTTCACCATTGAGAATGACATTTGCTGTGGGTTTGTCGTATATGGCCTTTATTATGTTGAGGTAGGTTCCCTCTATGCCGACTCTCTAGAGAGTTTTTATCATACATGGGTGTTGAATTTTCTCAAAAGCTTTTTCTGCATCTATTGAGATGATCATATGCTTTTTCTTCTTCAATTTGTTAATATGGTGTATCACATGGATTGATTTGTGTATATTGAAGAATCCTTGCCTCCCTGGGATAAATCCCACTTGATCATGGTGTATGATCCTTTTAATGTATTGTTGGATTTGCTAGTATTTTGTTGAGGATTTTTGCATCTATATTCATCAGTGATATTGATATTTTCTTTTTTTGTAGTATCTTTGTCTGGTTTTGGTATCAGGGTGATGGTGGCCTCATAGAATGAGTTTGGGAGTGTTCCTTCCTCTGCAATTTTTTGGAAGAGTTTGAGAAGGATGGGTGCTAGCTATTCTCTAAATGTTTGATAGAATTCACCTGTGAAGCCATCGGGTCCTGGACTTTTGTTTGTTGGAAGAATTTTAAACACAGTTTCAATTTCATTACTTGTGATTGGTCTGGTCATATTTTCTATTTATTCCTGGTTCAGTCTTGGAAGGCTATACCTTTCTAAGAATTTGTCCATTTCTTCCAGGTTGTCCATTTTATTGGCACACAGTTGCTTGTAGTAGTCTCTTAGGATGCTTTGTATTTCTGCGGTGTCTGTTTTAACTTCTCCTTTTTCATTTCTAATTTTATTGATTTGCATCTTCTCCCTTTTTCTTGATGAGTTTGGCTAATGGTTTATCAATGTTGTTTATCTTCTCAAAGAACCAGCTTTCAGTTTTATTGATCTTTGCTATTGTTTCCTTTGTTTCTATTTCATTTATTTCTGCTCTGATCTTTATGATTTCTTTCCTTCTGCTAACTTTGGGTTTTGTTTGTTCTTCTTTGTCTAGTTTCTTTAGGTGTAAGGTTAGATTGTTTATTTGAGATGTGTCCTGAGGTAGGCTTGTATTGTTATAAACTTCCCTCTTAGAACTGCTTTTGCTGCATCCCATAGGTTTTGGATCGTCGTGTTTTCATTGTCATTTGTCTCTAGGTATTTTTTGATTTCTTCAGTGATTTCTTGTTTATTCAGTAACGTATTACTTAGCCTCCATGTGTTTGTGGTTTTTACGTTTTCTTCCCTGTAATTTAGTTCTAATCTCATAGTGTTGTGGTTGGAAAAGATGCTTGATTTGATTTCAATTTTCTTAAATTTACTGAGGCTCGATTTGTGACCCAAGATGTGATCTATCCTGGAGAACATTCCATGCACACTTGAGAAGAAAGTATAATCTGCTATTTTTGGATGGAATGTCCTATAAATATCAATTAAATCTATCTGGTCTATTGTGTCATTTAAAGCTCGTTTTTCCCTATTAATTTTCTATTTGGATGATCTATCCATTGGTGTGAGGTGTTAACGTCCCACACTAATATTCAGTTACTGTCAGTTTTCTCTTTTAGAGCCATTAGCAATTGCCTTATGTATTGAGGTGCTCCTATGTTGGGTGCATATATATTTATAATTGTTATATCTTCTTCTTGGATTGATCCCTTAATCATTTTGTACTGTCCTTCTTTGTCTCTTGTAACATTCTTTATTTTAAAGTCTATTTTATCTGATATGAGTACTGCTACTCCAGCTTTCTTTTGATTTCCATTTGTGTGGATTATCTTTTTCAATCCCCTCATTTTCAGTTTATATGTGTCCCTAGGTCTGAAGTGCTCTCTTGTAGACAGCATATATATGGGTCTTGTTTTTGTATCCATTCAGTAAGCCTGTGTCTTTTGGTTAAAGCATTTAATCCATTAGCATTTAAGGTAATTATCAATATGTATATTCCTATTACCATTTTCTTAATTGTTTTGGGTTTCTTTTTGTAGGTCCTTTTCCTTCTCTTGTGTTTCCCACTTAGAGGAGTTCCTTTAGCATTTGTTGTAGAGATGGTTTGGTGGGGCTGGATTCTCTTAGCTTTTGCTTGTCTGTAAAGCTTTTGATTTCTCCATCAAATCTGAATGAGATCTTTGCTGGCTAGAGTAATCTTCATTGTAGGTTCTTCCCTTTCATCAGTTTAAATATGTCATGCCTCTCCCTTCTGGCTTGTAGAGTTTCTGCTGAGAAATCAGCTGTTAACCTTATAGGAGTTCCCTTATATGTTAGTTGTCATTTTTCCCTTTCTGCTTTCAATAATTTTCTTTGCCTTTAATTTTTGCCAATTTGATTACTATGTGTCTCAGCGTGTTTCTCCTTGGGTTTATCCTGTATGGACTGTACACTTCCTGGACTTGGGTGGCTATTTCCTTTCCCATGTTACGGAAGTTTTCAACTAAATCTCTTCAAATATTTTCTTGGGTCTTTTCTCTCTCTTCTCCTTCTGGAACCCCTATAATGCGAATGTTGTTGCATTTAATGTTGTCCCAGAGGTCTCTTAGGCTGTCTTCGTTTCTTTTCATTCTTTTTTCTTTATTCTGTTCCACAGCAGTGAATTCCACCATTCTGTCTTCCAGGTCCCTTATCCGTTCTTCTGCCTCAGTTATTCTGCTATTTATTCCTTCTAGTGTATTTTTCATTTCAGTTATTGTGTTGTTCATCTCTGTTTGTTTGTTCTTTAATTCTTCTAGGTCTTTGCTAAACATTTCTTGCATCTTCTCGATCTTTGCCTCTATTCTTTTCCCGAGGTCCTGGATCACCTTCACTATCATTATTCTGAATTCTTTTTCTGGAAGGTTGCCTATCTCCACTTCATTTAGTTGTTTTTCTGGGGTTTTATCTTTTTCCTTCATCTGGTACATAGCCCTCTGTCTTTTCATCTTCTCTTTCTGTGAATGTTGTTTTCATTCCACAGGCTGCAGGATTGTAGTTCTTCTTGCTTCTGCTGTCTGGCCTCTGGTGGATGAGGCTGTCTAAGAGGCTTGTGCAAGTTTCCTGATGGGAGGGAATGGTGGTGGGTAGAGCTGGGTGTTGCTCTGGTCGGCAGAGCTCAGTAAAACTTTAATCCACTTGTGTGCTGATGGGTGGGGCTGGTTCCCTACCTGTTGGTTGTTTGGCCTGAGGCCACCCAACACTGGAGCCTCTTTGGTGGGGCTAATGGCAGACTCTGGGAGGGCTCACGCCAAGGAGTACTCCCCAGAACTGCTGCTGCCAGTGTCCTTGTTCCCACAGTGAGACACAGCCACCCCCCGCCTCTGCAGGAGACCCTCCAACACTAGCAGGTAGGTCTGCTTCAGTCTCCTATTGGGTCACTGCTTCTTCCCCTGGGTCCCAATGTGCACACTACTTTGTGTGTGCCCTCCAAGAGTGGAGTCTCTGTTTCCTCAAGTCCTGTCAAAGTCCTGTAATCAAATCCCACTAGCCTTCAAAGTCTGATTCTCTAGGAATTCCTCCTCTCATTGCCAGACCCCCAGTTTGGGAAGCCTGACGAGGGACTCGGAACCTTCACTCCAGTGGGTGGACTTCTGTGGTATAAGTCTTCTACAGTTTGTGAATCACCCACCCAACAGTTATGGGATTTGATTTTATTGTGATTGTGCCCCTCCTATCATCTCATTGTGGCTTCTCCCTTGTGTTTAGATGTGAGGTATCTTTTTTGGTGAGTTCCAGTGTCTTCCTGTCAATGATTGTTCCGCAGTTAGTTGTGATTTCAGTGTTCTCGCAAGAGGGAGTGAGAGCACGTCCTTCTCCTCTGACATCTTCAACCAATCCTATTCCTGCTTTTTAATTGAGTTGTTTAGCCATTTACATTTAATATAATAATCAATATGGTTAGGTTTAATCTAGCAATTTGCTTTTCATTTTCTATTTCTTCCATATGGTTTTGTTTCTTCTTTCCTTTCTTTCTTTTGTTTGACTTTTTTATATTGAGTGATTAAGTTCAGTGCTTTTTTTTTTAGTACATTTGGCTGTACTCATTCAAGTACCCACCCATTCAACAGATAATGCAGTGATTAGCCCCACCATATACCAGGCTCAGTACCATGTAGTGGGGAGTACAGAGTTGATTAGGAGAGACACTGCCCACTCAGAGTTTCTTCCATCAAACATTTACATTTTTTTTCAGAGACTTTATTTTATAATTTTAGAACATTCATCAGATTCCTATTTATTAAGTCCATTCTGTATGAAGTACTCAAGAGAATTTTTATTTTCTTAAAAGTATTAATTGCAAATATTTTAAAATTATTTATCCTAAATTTCAGTATTTCATGATCTGTGGCCCTCTTTCTTCTGTTTGTTTCTTTCTTGGATTTTGTTTATTTATTTTTTCTACCTCTTAGGATGTATGGTACTTTTTTTTTCAACTGAATTCCAGATATAGAGTATAAAGATTTAAAGTCTCTGTATCATGTTATAATATTTTTTCCAGGCAGGCAGTTTGAGTAGAACAGACCATCTACTTAGGAGTGAAATGATCTGAGACTGGGTTTCAAAATTTGTGATCTGGTCTATTTCTGATTTGCCCTTATCCCTAGAACATAGACTTCCTGAGTTCTTAACTCTAAATCTAGATTTTTTTTTTTCTCAAGGCCCTTTCTCCTTGGCAGGACTTGATCTCCTATTTTTGCTCCTCGGCACAGTGAAACTGCTAAAACTCTCTGCTTATTCTTCTTGATTTCTTGGACTCCCATCTTACAATGTTTAGGAATCTGCAAATCCCTCAAGGACAACAGTGGTACAGAATATCAATTTCACCTCAATATGTTTTCCTTTTCCTAAGACCTTAGCTCTTCAAAACCTGCCTACTTTGGTTTCTCTACAATGCCTTCAGTCAGCTAGTTTTTGTATTTCCTATAGCTTTTATATTGTTCTCCAAGCAAAGGTTGTCCTGATAATAGGATACTTTATCATAGTTCAAGAAAAAAATATCAGTATATCTCTTATAGGCTTTTGGGTTCTAATAAAATGATTTACATATTTGTCTTACATCCACTACTAGGTTATGAATTTCTAATAGGCAAGGACTCTGACTCATTATCTTTAGTTGTTCAGGGACTGAGATAGAGTCAGCTGTCAGTAATTATTAAGGTTTTCAGTTACATCTCTTATTTCTCTCTTAAAAAAAATAAAAAGTCTGCACACTTCTAAACTACTTACTCCCCCCCACACCCCCACATATCTCTCTACCTACTACTCTCTGGATTGCTAGTATTATCGTTCCATTCTATCCTCTGATCTCCTTAAAAAACTATTTTAAAATACTTCAGGATTCTTTTCTTTCTTGACACTAACCAGGTGTGATCAGAACACAATCTATCATCTCGCAGTAAACATATTCTTAATGCCCTGGATGCTTTAAGTGAAAAGTCAGTATTCTTCCTCCTTCAAACAGACTGTGAGCCCCTTGACAGCAGAAGCTGTCCCTTTTGCTTAGCATATATCCCCTTACGAAGTGGGTTCAACACCAGGTAAAACAAGGGCAGTTTGAGAAATGTGGTCTTGGTCACCTGCAAACCTCAGAAAGGGGGCTAAGTTATATTTGAGTTGAATGGGAATAACAAACCTAACAGAATTAATGAAATTTCTCCAATAATATAAGCACAATGGAGACTTTTCATTAATTTAATCTGTCATGAATGCTCGCATTTATCTTCATACCCCTAGAATCTGTTTTCTAGGCAGAAGATCTCTACTCTTTAATAGAACTTGATGGTAAGCTCTGAATAACAAACCATAACAGAATTAATGAAATTTCTCCAATAATGTAAGCACAATGGAGACTTTTCATTAATTTAATTTCTCATGAATGCTCGCATTTATCTTCATACCCCTAGAATCTGTTCTCTAGGCAGAAGATTCCTACTCTTTAATAGAACTTGATGGTAAGCTCCGAGGTAAAGTCGTATCCAGAAAGGTTAATCTTTATGTTTAAGTGCTTCTAAGCATTGAAATTCACAGTAAGTAAGCTTTTAATCAGCAATTATACATAGTAAATATATAAATATACACATGGAGAGTAAAATATCGGTATAATTGTTTACCCATATGCAAAGACTGATTGAAACAATTCCTACCACTTCACTTAACATTTAGAATTTTATTGGATCTACTCCAATTCTACCTTTACATATCAGAACAAAGACATGTGGAATTTTAAAAAATTATATCAGTCTTTGAAGATTAGCAAACATGCCCCTTCTGAGTGTCACTTTTATCTAATTCAGCATCATTTGCCTGGTTTAAATCTTTAAAATAACCAAAAAAAAAAAAAAAAAAAAAAGGTGAAAACACCTGCACAAAAGAATGCTCAATTCAACTAGTAGACAAAAAAGGGAAAAAAGGGGAAAAAAAGTAAACATGGCACAGTAGGAGAATAAAGCTTCTGGGGAAAGAAAGCAAAGCTGTGTGACAGATGGAAAGGTCTCAATGGATGAATGGTACTACTACAAATAAGTAGCAGGCAGCCAGAGGGAATCAAATAATAATTATGGAAGAAAAATGAGGGTTAAAAAAGAAGAAAATAATGTTTTAACTCAAGCTACAGATTCTATATTAATAAAATTTCCTATTTTTAAAATATATTTAATTACATATTCACAAAAGGTAGAAAATAATTCACATCAAATAGGGTAGACAGTTGACAAGTGAACTAGTATAGACAATATAAAAAGCTCAACATGTCCTTGGAGAGGAAGGAATGCATTCCACAATTTGTACTGGCATGCCCCCAAACCTGAACAGATTACTTTCTGACGATCAATATCTGTAACCACCAGAGGCCTGTTAAAGAGTTTTTAAAAAAATCAGCTTCAAAGAGACCTGGTCCCCAGCTTACATTTTACTTTTGCCAGTGGGTGCTGAGGTAAGAGTTTTGGACAAGGCTCATTTTTCTTCTCTTTACAGGGCTGTGTACTGAATATGAAGTACCCTAGCATGTTCTCGGGCTCTAGTCAGCTGGATTCAAGCTCTGTTTATAGATACTGTGAAAGAAGACCAATTCCCTTCACCACCCAGAAATCAGCCTGTGCATATTCAACTCAATGAAAATTGTTAGCCACACTTTAGCTGGGATTCTAAAAGTAAGTGCTTATTCATCAATCTGATTTTAGTCTAATGTTGAGTATAAGTGGAGTATTTTCTATTTGAATCAAGTGGTGTTACAGTTACTTGACTTGAAAACCTAGAACATTTCCTCCCTTCCCATTTCTATAATATATGCGAATATCAGTGAATCAAACAATAGTTTTCCTAACACATTTCTATCCATAATAAAATAATTAAAAATATATTTCTAACAGTGCAGGAAATTAAAAACAAATAACAGGAAAAGCCACATAATTTCCCCATGCTTAACCAACTGTAGAATACTCACTTCAGTCTAGAACAACTGTTTCTAAAACATTACACTGCAGCACTCTACTTTGAGACATTCTCCTATTAAATTTTACATGATTAGGTACATTTGGGTACCCTATATATTCTACCCTTCTCTTGGCAGTTGATAACTCACACTATCAGGTGAACAGCTCTGAGAGGTTCCACAGCAAATGAACCTATTTAGCTCTTTTTAACCCAGCATTTCTCAAGTGGATTTGAATCATAAGTTATTTAAAATCCTGAACAACTTTAGGGTACATCCATCTGGAGTCATTTGCCAAAATTCTGCCTTGGAGTTCACTCAAGTTCATGATCATTTCCCCTTTGACTAAAATAATTTTTTTCCTAAGTAGTGAAAGTGAAAACTACAGAGAAGGCAGAGAATAATATTTCTCCTCCATCTCATCTAATATCCAGAACCTGTCTACCTGAATAAATGTTTGCAAGGAGTACAGCAATGGAGGGGGAAGAGAAAAGCCTCCCTTATTATAAGGATACATCTTATCACTCTCTGCTCAATGTCTCTCAACCTGCAAGTGACTGTGTTATTAACAGTAAACTCAAGGTTGATAGATGAAAAGAACAACTGTAGCCTTTAATCACAAGGCTATGGCATTTCAGCAGTGTTGGTAGATGGAGGGAATAGTGAAATCATTGGAGACTTAAACAAATGGATTAGAAAAGGTCCTGAAGTGAGTTGCTGGATATATTTCAAAACAGAAACTTGATTAACTAATGCACAAAATGCAAGTGAACCCTTCCAATCAATAAACCAAATTTCTAAGTATGATATCTGGATTGTGATATTTAAACAAAGTATTCAAATAATCAACGTGAGAGCTTCTGTGTTTGAAAAATAAAGTGGCAACATTATATAAATTTCAGATTGTTTTATTCTTTATCCTTTATATCATTATTCCTATAAGATGTTCTGCAAAAATTCAGTCAAGTAAAGTAAATTTAAGAATCCTGGGGCTTCCCTGGTGGCGCAGTGGTTGGGAGTCTGCCTGCCGATGCAGGGGACACGGGTTCGTGCCCTGGTCTGGAAGGATCCCGCATGCCACGGAGCGGCTGGGCCCATGAGCCATGGCCGCTGAGCCTGCACGTCCGGAGCCTGTGCTCCGCAACGGGAGAGGCCACAACAGTGAAAGGCTCGCGTACCGCAAAAAAAAAAAAAAAAAAAAAAAAAAATCCTGAATATGATAACTTACAGTTGAACATGTCTAACGCAAATTATCATTATAAAGGTCCTGGGAAGTCCTGCAATGCAGAAGGGCTTTGACCTTTGCTTGAGTTTTTCTCTAACTTAATGGAATGGAGAGCAATATTTCCATAGTAAGACTATTCATATCCTAGGGTATAATTTAGGAAATAGTTTTCAAGTGTTTCTTACAACAGATTATGCTCATAAAGCTATGGAAATATAGAATGGTTTACAATGCTTGGGAGAGTGTCAAATGGTAATATATTAAAACAGTATATCTCAAAGTATGATCAAGGAAATCTTAGCTTCCCCAAGACCCTTTCAGAGAACCCATGAGGTCAAAGCTCTTTTAATAATACTAAGATGTCATTTTACCTTTGCATTTTCATTGTTTCACATATGTACAGAGGAAATTTCTAGTGAAAAATATTGCTAGATGTAATCCACATAAACAAACTCTTTTTGGAACGTTCAATAGATTTTAAGAGTTAAAGAGGGTCCTAAAACGAAAAAGTTTAAGAACTACTATTTTAAAGTAAACATAGGTCTGGGTACTTTCTAAAAAAGGTGGGGAGCCTGGGCTTCCCTGGTGGCGCAGTGGTTGAGAGTCCGCCTGCCGATGCAGGGGGCACGGGTTCGTGCCCCGGTCCGGGAAGATCCCACATGCCGCGGAGCGGCTAGGCCCGTGAGCCATGGCCGCTGAGCCTGCGCAACCGGAGCCTGTGCTCTGCAACGGGAGAGACCACAACAGTGAGAGGCCCGCATACCAACGAAAAAAAAAAAAAAGGTGGGGAGCCTACTATAGAATTTGAAAGTTTACTTTCAAAGGTAACTTCTTCACATTTTAATAGGCTTTGGATCAATGAGAGAGGGCATTCTATGTATATATTTTATTGACCAATGTAACCTAAAACACCTCCAATATGACAATAAATTCTGTTAGTGCAGAATTTAAAATAGAAATGGTTATGACCAACGAGAGCTAAACATTTTAACTACCTATTTTTTTAATGTATTTTATTTTGTGCCAGGCATTGAGCTGGGTAAATCTGTGTGCACTAGACAGTTTGTAGTCTGCCCTTTTGGTGATAAAGCACCTATGACTTTAAGCAGAGATACACAAATATACCTGAATCTAAACCTACAGTTATTAAAGATAACAACTCATTTAAAAATTTGTAAGAAAGCAGCATCCAAAAAATAGTCTTATTTGTCTTGTATATTTTGTCATTGGAGTCCTACTGAAGATAGTCAAGTAAGTGTTTTGTTTTTTGTTTTTTGTTTTGGTATAATCATGCACTTTTTTAGTCAGTGGGCATGAATATGGAGCAACATGCTAAGTGATGAGAAACAAGACAAGTTTTGCTGCCCATTATCCTCAAACACCTTGCTTCATGGTATGAATCTTTGGTAGCTACATCCCATTAGCCACTAGACTAGGCTCTGGGGATATACTGATGAATCACACAGATAAGGGCCTTGCCTTCATTGGGTTATAATTGAGGAGATATACACAAATAAAATTAAACTTTAGGAGCATGCTGCTATTACCTGAATATGGAGAACCTAAACCTGGGACATTAGAGCATTATTCACCCCCAAAATGTGACATCCAATTGAAACATGAAGAATTAGGAGAAGTTAATGAGGTATGAAGTGTGGTGAAGAGTGCTCAAAACCCTGAAGGTAAGGGAGAACATGACATGTTCAAAGAACTAACAGAAGTAACCGTAGCGGGATTGTGGAGTGTGTGTGAAGGGCAGAGGTGAGAGCTGAAAAAGAGACAGGCTTAAGGACAAATCTCATTCTTAGCCTATGTTAAGGAGATTGGATTTTATTCTAACAGCAACTAAAGTTATTGAAGCTCTTTAAGTAAGACAGTAGCATTATGAACTTTGAGTTTCATAAAGATCACTCTGGCTACTTTTTAGAGAACGATTAAGAAGAGGGCATGACTTGGGACAAGGAAATCAGTTAAAAGGACATTGCCCCATCCTTGAAAAAGACAATAATCACAGCCTAAACTGAGGTAAGAATAGAGACCAGAGGATCATCTTAAGAAGTATTTAGAATGTTGAATCCATAGAAATTAGTCATGAGCTCTTAAAGTGAGAGAAAGAATTGAAGTACAACAGGCAGGTTTGGGGGCTTGAACCAATGAGAAAGGAAACATAGGTGACAGAAAGTCTAAAGGGAAACATGAAGAGCTGAATGTTTATATATTAAGTTTAAAGTTAAAGCAATTGGATATTCAGATGTGGAACTAGAAAAGCTGTCTAGAGTAAATATGTAAATGTGTGCTTCACTGGCATGTAAATGGTAATTTAAGCAATAGAAATGGATGAGATCTCTAAGAAACAGTGTGGGGTGGGAATAAGAGAGGGCCCAGAACTAAGTCCAAACCACACCGATATGGTAATTGGTGGTATGATAATAATTTTCTAAAACACTTAAAAAGTATCCTTTATTAACAGATAATTAAAGTCAAAGACTTAAGAAAAGCTCCATTTCTCTGGCTTCTTTTTATCTGTATACCCCTTCTTGCACATACACACAAGCAAGACACAGAGCAATCTAGGATCTTGCACAAGTAATGGCTGATTGTGCCGAATGCTTACTACAACCCAGACTTATTACTAATCATGTTCCATGCATTATTTCATATCATATCTCACATAATGTAGTAGGTAGTATTACTATCTCATTTTTAAATGAAGATACACATGTAGAGTCATCAAGTAACTTAAGAATGGCTATACTGTTAGCAAGTAATGAAGTCATGAAGTGTAGATAAAGAGATTAAAGAAGAATTAGGTAGATCTGAAGAATAGTAAAAGATCCAGGAGCCTCTTTTTTCAAAAGAATATCTCAAGATGCTGATATTTAGAATGAGTTAGATCCTAAATGACCTTCACTTTTCCCAACAAAATTAGATTGTGCTGCTTGGTGGCACGCTGGGAACAGTTCCTTCTAGAAAGCATAGTTTTACAGCTTTCCCCCAGGTTCCCAGGAATGTGGCCATGTGGTTAAGAGGCTTGAATCCCTTATTACACATTTTCCTCTCAATAAGTTCAGCATTACTTGAAATTTCTATTATTCAACCCATATAGTGCCTCTTGTATTACTGGCTAATCCCAGATTCCAGCTACAGTGAGAATTACCATATGTGAAAAGAAATCAAGATTTATGCTTATTTCAATGTGCCTACTCTATGATGGGAGAAACCATTTATATCATTTCGAGAGGAATCTGGTTTCAGAGTTATTTTCTATTTGTACTTTTGATACAACAAAGTAACATAAGACATTATGAACTCTTTCCATGAGGTCATTTTATATTCACCATATATAATAACCCTAGCAGCAACCGAGTTACAAGCATCTTCTCAGTAACTCTAGATACCAGTTTACAATAAGATAATGTCTATATTTTCAAAAGGAAATAATTCTGGTCTAAATATTCTATAATCAAAAAGTTCCATTTTAACGTAGTAAAGAAATAAAAGTTCCATTTTAACATAGTAAAGAAATAAAATGATTAAGCACACAAGCTCTTAAGAAGTGTAATACATGGACACCTCTTTGAAAAATTCACAGTGTGTTCCAGCTGATTAAGATTAATAAACATAAATGCCTCATAATCACTATATTAAAGAAATAGAAATCTCTTTTTTAAAAGAAAGATAATACATAAATATCAATATCTTATTGACAAAAACAGCAGTGTGAAATAAGGGAGTCATTAATTGCATGTTAATTTATTTTATCTTTTAAAGTGGGGATGTAGGGGCTATCAATAGATATTGCTTCTAACTTACAGAAGAAGAAAATATGTCAAGAAAAATTAAAAACAAGAAAATTGGAAAGAAACAGCACGGATGGGTTGAAAGAAAAACAAAGAAAGCTTGAAACATGTCAGAAATTAAGACAAACATATCAGATATGACATTTAATGACAAAAATTTCTCTTGGGGGAAAAACCTCAGAAAAGATAAAAAACAAATCTTGGTCATATGATATTTATCACAGAAACATCTAAAACAAAAAGAGTTAGATTAAAATAATAAAATAAGTAAATATCCAGACAAAGGCAAACAATAAAAAATTAAAAGTAGAAATGAGAAATAGAGCTGCATTTTACATTTAAGACACAAATCACAATGTATACACTTTTCTTATTCTGGAATGCTGACAACAAGGCAAGGGGAGCAGGTGAATCTGAAGAAGTCAAGCAGACAGTACAAGAAGGTCCAATATCCATCAGTTTAAGCCAGAGAAGGGGTTCTGTGGACTATAGTAAGGAAATGACAGCTGAGAACCTCTTACCTCTTGCCCTGATGTTTCTCTCCCCAAATTAGACTGAATTCTCTCCTGAAGGAGAGAAGGAGAGAAAACCTGATATCCATCCATTGTATTAGGACCAATGACAGAAAGTAGGTCCAGTTACAGAAAAATAAAATTATATTTATTATTCATCTTAGGTTATGTATTGTGATTAATACCATCTATATTAGTTATTATTATTACATAATTTAATTAGCATCTTCATAATGAAGAAAAAGAAACATAGTACAGCCAAATCAATAGATTTGGGAGAATACAAGGAGAGCAATACTTCCTTATGTTCTAACATCATTTTGTTTTGAATAGAATTTGAAGTAAAGAATTAAATGAGGTATTTATCTAAACTGAGAATGCCTCTTTGAAACAAATTGGAAACAATGTTATTACATTGTAGGAAAACTATTCAGCTTTTATAACACCTAGAACACATTGGGTGCCAGGGCTTTGAAAAGGAAGGCATTTAACTTAGCCTTAGTTGATTCCAAAACAGCCTTAGAGAATATTTGTTCTAATCTGAGTGTTGACAGCATGTATCAGTTAGGCAAAAAGTTGAAGAGGGAGAGTGGCAGAAGAGAGGGTATCTGGGCCGAGATAGCAGCATTAGCAATGGCATGGTGAATGCAGAATGAGGGAGTATAATCAGCTCTAGATGCCCAGAGACACATGGACACACAGAGCAGGCAAAGCTGAGGCTGGAGAAGTTCAAGGGTAGAGAATGGAGGATCTCAAATGCTATCAACTGACTGTGAGAGAAAGTCAGTGAAAAATATCAAGACGATATATTTAAGCTTTAGTTATATTACGCTTAGAGTATTACAGAGAAGGCTTTTGAAGGTGGACAGACTAGAGGCAGGTTTTGCAATTATGCAACAAAAGTAGCTCAAACTGATAAGTATTTCTTCTGATCTGCTGACTTGTACATTAAACTCAAATTGAAGCTCCCCATTACTTCTAGAAGTTATCATCTTAGGAGAGGGATAGGTAAGGAAGCCAGCAGGAGAATTAGAAGGGTGATATACACAATTTCTGGTAATGATAATTATTGGTCACCAATATTGATCATTTAGAGTCTCATTAAAAATTTAAACAGATTCTCACAAGAGAATTAAGCAAAATTGAGGGTGGAGTTGAACAATTAGAACTAAATGACATGTGGGGAAACTGATTTGATGTAGACATTGTGTAAGAATTTTTAAATTATAATTTGCATTAAAGAATTAAGGGTGTAAATTATTATTAAAATACTAGCAAGCTATTAAAAATAAATTTCATGAAATAAATTCTTAGAATAAAATTGCATGAGTGCAAAATATAATTTTAAACAGAAGCAATCATATCAATCTAGTCCCTGACATAGGACACTATATATAGTTTGCTCTCAGCAGTCACCCTGTTGACTTAAAAAAAAAAAGGAACAGGGGCCTCCCTGGTGGCGCAGTGGTTGGGAGTCCGCCTGCCGATGCAGGGGATACGGGTTCGTGCCCCGGTCTGGGAGGATCCCATATGCCGCGGAGCGGCTGGGCCCGTGAGCCATGGCTGCTGAGCCTGCGCATCCGGAGCCTGTGCTCCGCAACGGGAGAGGCCACAACAGTGAGAGGCCCGCGTACCACAAAAAAAAAAAAAAAAAAAAAAAAGGAACAGGAAAGGAAAAAGAGCCACTTAGTCACCACGTAAGTCCTGATTGACAATCCCACTCAAAAATACTGAAATTAGACTAATTACTAACTGGAAGAAATATGGAAGTTTTTGAGGGAAGAATATTTGTTTCTGCTATCTCTCCCCTAATAAAAAGGGGTCTGAATTGACATGAACAGAATGAAGGCAAAGTCTGAAATAAATAAATAGATACAAGGAAACAGTCTCTCCTGTTTATTTTACCTTAGATTCAGCCCAAGGCTAATCTTCCAAAGTGTATTTTGAAGGGACTGCTAGGTTCAAGCAGGTATTAAGTTAGGAATCAAGTTAGTTAGCAGTATAAGAGAACAAGAATATGGTTATTTAAAAAATTGGTTAGATAGATCTCATAAATCAGTTGACCTTCTCCATAGAAAAATACTTTTATGCATAATATTCTATGGCGCTAACAGAAAATCCGAAGCCTATCCATGGAACCTGTAAGATTCCAAATTCTCCACATTAAAAAACCACATATCTCAGCAAACTAAAAATAGAGAACTTTCTCAGTTAGATAAAGAACACCTTAAAAAACCTACAGCTAACGTCGTACTTAGTGGTGAGAAATTTGAAGATTTCTTGTTAAGATCAGGAAAAAAGCAAGAGTGTCCCCTCTCACCACTCCTTTTCAACATCATTTTGGAAGTATGCAGTATTAGCTTACTACCTAATGCAATAAGACAAGAAAGGAAATAAAGGATATGTAGATTAAAAAGAAATAAATATAACTGTTTTTAGATGACATGATTGTCTACGTAGAAAATCCAAAAGAATAGAAAAAATAGTGGAATTAATAAAAGATTATAGTAAGGTTGTATAATACAAGTTTAATATAGAAGAGTCAATTGCTTTCCCATATAACAACAATAAACAAGTAGAATTTGAAATCAGAAGCAAAATGCCATGCACATTAGCCTTCCCCAAAATTAAATATTTAGGTATAAATCTAATAAAATGAGTCCAAGATTTATATGAGGAAAACTAAATCTCTGATAAAAGAAATCAAAGAAGAACTAAATAAGTGGAAAGACATTCCATGTTTATGGATAGAAAGATTCAATATTGTCAAGATATCAGTTCTTCCCAACTTCATCTAGAGATTCAATGCAGTCTCAATTAAAATCCCAGCAAGTTATTTTGTGAATATTGAGAAACTGATCCTAAAGTTTATATGAAGAGGCAAAGGCCCAGAAAAGACAACAAAATATTGAAGGAGAAAAATAAAGCTAAAGACTGACACTACTTGACCTCAAAATTTACAATAAAGCTACAGTCATCAAGATAGTGTGGTACTGGTGAAAGAACAGACTAATAAATCAATGTAACAGAATAGAAAGACAAGAAATAGACCCCATAAATGTAGTTAACTGATCTTTCACAAAGTAGCAAAAGCAATAATAATGGAGCCAAGATAAAATGCACATGTATGTTACTGAAAAATCTGTCATGTTATGTAAGACATTTATAAGTCTACTGTCTGCTTTTTCTTATGTAGTCTAAACAAAAAATTAGCTCTATGTATTACTTTAAATAGAAGAAAACATTTTTTTTCTATAAAAGACAGTCAGACATTCCATAATAAAAAGAAAGAGCTTATATAGCAAAAGTATTTACTGATTAAGTAGAACTACAGTGTTCTGATTACTGGGAAGAGTAATTTTTCATTTCTTAGCACATAACAAATACACAAAAAATTCTGGAAAATTAATTAATATACTCTAAATTACTAACTTGGAACTGTGCTGTATAAAGCCATCATCATCACTATCACTGTAATCAACATTGCCACCATCATATTTTCCTAGAAAGTTACTTGTTGTGAGTCCAGTTCCTCACATCTCCATTAGATGATAGAGCCAACAGTTTGCCTCTGGCTCCCACAATGGTTCTTACTTTTTTCCCTCCATTTTGACATAACTAAGGGAAACCCACACTCTCATGAAGAATTAATTTTGTATAGCAAAGATTCTTATGTTTTCTTGATTCTAAGGCAGTGCTTTCAATGTTTTCTCATTAATCATATTTGCTTTGAAGTTTTGTAGATATCCTGTATGGATTTTAGGAAGTCCCTTTTGTTCCTAGTTTTACTAAAACTAGGAGTTTCTATTTTGTTGAAATTCGTTTTTTGTATCTGAAGATATGACCCTATGATTTATCTCATTTAAGCTATTAAGATTTTTTTTTTTTTTTTGCGGTACGCGGGCTTCTCACTGCTGTGGCCTCTTCCGTTGCGGAGCACAGGCTCCAGACGCGCAGGCTCAGCGGCCATGGCTCACGGGCCCAGCCGCTCCACGGCATGTGGGATCCTCCCAGACCGGGGCAGGAACCCGTGTCCCCTGCATCGGCAGGCGGACTCCCAACCACTGCGCCACGAGGGAAGCCCAAGCTATTAAGATTTTAACTATAATAATTTTCTAATGTTAAGCAACCTTTTATTTCTGAGACAAATCCAACATAACTGTAATGTATAGTTTTTATACATTACTAGATTTGGTTTGCTTAGCAATTTTTGTATTTATTTTCATGAGTAATCAGCCTACAATTTTTATTCCCTTGCACTGATTTCTCATGAACTAGCTTTAATAAATGTATTTTTAATTGCTTATCCATTAGATAGATATATATGTTTATTGATATGTTATTCATCAGTATTTTACTCTGTATATAATCTCTTTTATATTTGTAGCTTTACCCCATTTTCATTCTTAATGTTATTTATAAAAATCTCTATTCTTTTTGATTGAATTTTCCTAGAGTTTTGTCTATTTTAGTAGCTTTTCTTAAGTATTTTATCGACCCTCTCTAGTATTTATTTTCTATAACACCGATTTCTGCTTTTAATTCTTTTCTCCAATCTTTTTCTGTTGTTTTTTTTTTTTTTTCATAACTTTCTCAGTTTGGAAGGTTAGACTTTCTTCATTTCTAATGTAAACATTTAGGGCTGTACATTTCTGTCTAAGTTCCATTTTAGCTGCATCCCAGAATTTTTGACATGTAGTATTTTTTAAATAATTCAGTTCTAAATATTATCTAATGTCCATTATGAATTGTAGTTTTTGTTTGTTGCTAATGCCTAACTTAGTTGCACTGTAGTCAAAAGTGCGGGCTTTATGACACTAACCTTTGAAATTTGTCAAGTTAGTTTTTATAGCGTAGCACATAGTCAATTTTCATATATGTTACAGATGTGCTTAAAAAGAATGAATAGTTCAGACTTGTTGGATGAAGTACTTCATTTTCTGTCCATTAGATAAATTTGTACTTGGGCTCCTCAAATTTCAATATCCTACTACTTAATCTGCCTGATTTGTCATTTACTTGGAGTTAAATTATATAGCAATAAGGTAGACTTGTCAATTTTACTTTGTAGCTTTGCCAATTTTTCTTTTAATGTTTTGAAATTATATTATTAAGTTCATAACATAGAATTAATTTTTTCCTGAGGTCTGAAACTTTTATCATCATGAAATAATCTTCTTTATCTGTTGTAATGCCTTTTTGCCTTTCTGTCTGTTTTGTTTGACCTTAATATAATTATACCAGATTTCATTTCATTAGACTTTATCTGATATATATCTTACTTTACTTTAAATTTCACATTTCTCTATCTATAAATTTCCAATGTGTCTCTTGTAACCTGTATACAGCTAGATTTTTTTTTTAATTCTGGAAATGTTTTTTAACTGGAGAGTTTAGTCCACGTACACTTATTTTATTATGTTTTCTATTTGTTCCACTATTGCTGGATTTCTTTCACCTCCAATTCTGCCATATTTTACAGGGTTTTTTCTTTTGTAACAAAGCAGATATATCATGATATGTAAAGATATGCTTTATAAAATAATCATAACTGGGACTTCCCTGGTGGTCCAGTGGTAAAGAATCTGCTGTCCAATGCAGGGGATGTGGGTTCGATCTCTGGTTAGGGAACTAAGATCGCACATGCCACAGGGCAACTAAGCCCATGCGCCACAACTACAGAGCCCACATGACCTAGAGCCTGCATGCCATAACTAGAGAGAAGCCTGTGTGCCGCAACGAAGAGCCCACGCATTACAAGGAAAGATCCTCTGTGCCTGAATGAAGATCTCACATGCTGCAACCAAGAACCAATGCAGCCAAATAAATATTTTTAAAAATCGTAACTGGTACTCTACATGGGGCACTTTATATATATTATCCCATTTAATCCTTACAACAACCCTGGGATAGAGTCATCTCAATAAAACAAAAAGACACTTTTATTACTCTCAATACTTAGAAAATTCCATGGGTTTGGGGAGCTGTGAGCCAGGAACCATGGATTCAGAACAAATATATATGAGAAATATATTTTGGTCATATGAATGATGAAAAATATATTTTTCTTATAAATTATAATATTGAAATGTTATAAATAGTTTAACTTTTATTTGGGGCTATTATTTGGAATATAATGAAAAATGTGAATTGAATTCAGATCCTGCTTTCCCCCAAAATTTCTTTTGCTAAGCATAACCTGTGCATCTGTGCCTTATAATCACTTTTCCAAAGTACACTATAATTTTATGCAATAATTTTGTGAAATCATGATATGTGTTCTCAAGCAATAAGGGTATATGGGATTTGAATTTGCATCTTATTTATTTCTCAGATAAAATCCTTCTACTCTAAGAGTGTCTCACAAGGCAAACATACCTGGGTTTTAGATTCTTTGCTTAATCACCTAGCATGTGTGAAACTGTTAAATAACACAAGAATGCCATTTCCTATAGAAATGAAACCAAAGTTTCACTTTGGGATGAGTATAGTGTGACAACCAGATTTGAAGTAATTCGAAATGGTAGTCATCTTCACTTTGTGAGTTTAACTATAACATTCCAAAATCATTCTAGAATCTATGTAATTTTAAAGAAATAAAATTGTTCTAATTTTAAGTGATTAATATTGTAACATGGACAAATACTGTAACTACTCAACCTTGGTCAAATTCTGTATTTATGCAGTTGTGCAATAGATGCCATTCTCCCACCTACAGTGTTCTTCTTGATTTTTTTGAGAGCCCATAAAGCCTTTTTCAATAAACTCTCCAAGTCAAACCCCTCTTTTACTCTTTTTTTGAACTTCTGATTTTCATTTCTATGTCTTGCCCTTCTTCATATATAATGTTTTAAATAGTTTTTACACTGCAGCACATATTTCACCTCCTCATATGAACTGTAAACTCCTTAAAGGCAGAAGGCTTATTTTCTATTATATTTTACTATCTAGGTGTCTTTTTTTTTTTAACATCTTTATTGGAGTATAATTGCTTTACAATGGTGTGTTAGTTTCTGCTTTATAACAAAGTGAATCAGTTATACATATACATATGTCCCCATATCTCTTCCTTCTTGCGTCTCCCTCCCTCCCACCCTCCCTATCCCATCCCTACTATCTAGTATCTTAAAGTATAACTAGAGAGAGAGTTTCAGTGTGCTTCTACATTTTGTGTTTATGGCATGCTCTGGAATATGGTTTTGGGTGGCATCTTAAAGGATAAAAGAATAAAAATTACCCTACATTACTGAACAATATTTAGGAAACAGTAAAGACTACACCATAACAGTGACTCATCTAGGCTACAAAAAGGCTGTATATCCACCATACCATTGGCTCGCCCTCTTTTTACTTGTGTTGTTGGCTTTGAGCTGCTTGAGAAGAACTGTTTATTAAATGGATCTCATTTTTTTACATATGAATGGGGTCAGGTTCTTCCATGTAAACATAAACATGAAATCCTTCTTGGTGCTAACTTAAATTTCACCTTGCCTCTTCTCTCCTACTTCCAGGGAAAGACACATACTCTGCCTTATGGCATGATGGGCCCACCACAATAGTCTGTGTAAAAGGAGGTCACAGGTTATTTTGTAGAAAAATAACACTTTTCTGTATTGATTTGAACATGTTACAACATGGAACACCTTTTAAGTCCCACACACATGGTGAGAAGTACTGTCAGGTGACTCTACAAAAGCATAAACCAGAGCAAAATTTTTGCACTTAAGAACATTAAAACCTCAGATAAGACAACTGTGTGAAACTGTAAAGCACTCCAACTAACATATAGCTTTACTCTGAGCAATATAATAGTAGAGGTGTTTTAGACCTGATACACAGAGTTCTAGGAGTAATTCTGTTAAGCAGCTTTACATTTTGCCATTAGAACTATTTCCCTTCTATGTTAAGCTTTAATATCCTTTCAAATGCATTAATGTGTCCCCAGAACAGACTCTCACAGACTCCTGCCTGCTTTGAATATTTCCATTTTAATAACAGCTTCAGATCTTCACTCAGAGCTTTATATACCCCTTACTGTCACAGAGGCTTGTGAAAGACAGAAGGAAACAGCTCGTCATCCACAAAAGTCATCCAATGTACTGTTGTTTGCTTTAGAATACAGCCCACAGAAAAATTAAAGAGGAACATCATTTACATTTGATTTTCTCTATCCTTTGGGCTCATCTCTGAATATTTCTAGAGGAATTTTCTAAGTCCCTGTAAGAACTGCTTAAATCTTTTCCTTTCTGAGAGTGACTAGAGCTCCATACTGAAAGAGCTAAGGTCTGTCTCTCAGACTTCAGAAAGGCAGAATAGAGGCAAGTATCGTTTTAGACCTTCATGGTAAGAGGTCTTATAAGCAGACTTGCTATTCAGTGGCACAGCAGCTCAGAGATAAGGAATACCACTTCACCAAAGCAGCAGGGTTGAAACAACTTTTGTGAGAGTAGTGATAGTTCTTCAGGCTTGTCTAAAGGGAAAAGTGAGCATTTTATGTTTTGTGAAATTTCTGATCATATCATTAACCACTGTTACGCTTAAGGGAAAGTCTGAAGAGTTTAGGGTAATGATAATTTTGGAGTGAGGGAGAGTGATAACTTAAAGCAAACTGGAAGAATAGTCCAGATATAATGAAGACCTAGGAGGTCTTCATCAAGAAAAATAAATACAAAATTGGAACAAGTGAGAATGATTGTGAAGACACCAAGAGGAAGGACATGGGGGTAGGGAAGGAACAATAAACTATCAGAGGACAGAGGAGCCTGTGCACATATTGTATTTTGTCCATATTACTTATGTACAAGTATCATCCTATTTCATATTCCACTCTCAAAATGTGATTTGTCAAAGATGGTTAAACTCTCTGTTCCCTTACTACATCTTGGTTCATTTGAAATTGCTAATGAGAACACAAGAAGGCAAAGCTATATACTCTAAGCTGATGGCTCACTCTGACACACTCTCAAGAACAGGAATGATGTTCAACATTATGTGAGCAGGCTCTGACCTAAGTGGTGGTTTGGAAATAAGTTAGTGTGTCACTCATCTTGATGACAATGACCCATTTGAAGACTTAAGCTCTTCACCACACACAGTAAACAATTCCAAAAGATCTTATCTAATTGATTTTACTTGGTAAGCTGAAAACAACTTTGAAGAGCTATTCTATTTCACTTTAATTAGCACATGTCTTTAAAGAGTTGAGCATCTTTAAAAAAAATAGATACTTTTTTTTTTATTATTTGATGTGTCTAAACAACCAAATCAGCAACCATTTCCTGGACTCTGAATGTTAATATCCAGTTGCTTGTCACCTTTCACAGTGATATAACACAGGAAGCTCCAACTCAATACATTCTAAACAAAATTTAACATTTTTATTCCCAATTTTCTTCTTTCTTGTCTCTTTCTATTAATAATGCTTTATTCTCCCAGTATTCCAGGCTCAAATCCTTGGAGTTACCTTTGAGTCGTCTCTCAAACAAATCTCACATTTTAAGTTTATAATTTTTGCTTCCTGATCTTTTATACTCTAAATCATTTATGTTCTTACAACTACTACTATAAAAATGGTCTTCAAAGAACACCAGATGATCAATTGAGGGAAGAAAAAAAAATCAGAATTTCTCCTTTAAAAAACTTCATTTTATTCTATTTTTGAATATATGCATATATATAGATTGATCTAGATATAATATATATATATATATATATATATATATATATATATATACACATATATCTACAGAGAAAGAGAGAGATTTTTTTCATACTAAAGCTATCCATCCTAGCATGTCTTCCAACCAGGTGTAAGCCTTCTCTGCTTCTTACCTGACTCGTTGCAATAGTCTCTGATTGGTTTTCAGTCTCAAGTCTCAGCTCTAATGGAACCAGGCAAGATGTTATTGATGGGCCATCTAGTACATTTTGACCCCAGTTCTTTGCTCTTACCATTTTCTCTACCTAACGTATCCTTCCACTCCAGTGACACCTGTCCCATCTTACCCCATCCTTTTGGACTCAGTTCAGATGACCCTTTCTTAATCCTCTTCTTTTCCTTCTCTAAATATCCATGGCAGGGATGCCCATACCTCTTTTATGGCAGGCTTCACAGTTAGCACAGTTACTTATTTTTTAGGTATTTGCACAAGTACTCAATTGCAAGATTCTCAGGGAGAGAGTCCATGTTTACATACTCCCGTTCACTGGGCATAGCCAGCACAGCGCCTTACACATAGTAGGTACTCAACATACGTCAGTTTAACTAAGTAATTAAAATTATGAATAGCAATTTCCTTAACTTCCTCCAAGTTGCACTGCAATTTGAGTTTTCTTAAGACTACTTGTATTTTTAACTACAGTATATACTTGGTAAAGGATTTCACAACTCTCTAAATTAGCCCATGGTGATTACCCCTACTGTGCAATTTACCACTATTTTATTAAGGCAAGATTAAAGATAATACTTCATTGGAAAAAGTAACAGTGGCATTAACTTCTATTTACTTTGACATAATAAAGCTTTAATAAAACATGGGCAAATTGCATTGAGGGGGGTAATTAATTATTCTAACATAAAATTTAAAGGGAACTTAATTTCTTATTCTGCATGTTTAGTGCTTTAAGATTAGTGTCATTAATGTCCTTTTTCTCATTTATAGAGGATACATAAAAATGTTCAACCCTTTCCGATTTGTTTTCTCATTAAATAATTCTGAATTTATATTCAAGTTCATAAACATAAGAACACAACTTTAAGATGCAACAGTTTTTCAGAAGTAAATATCCTTATAGAATGTCAAGGCAGGGAGAGTTTTGTGGGAGAGATTTTACCCAAAACCAAAAAAAAAAAAAAAAAAAGTCATCCTTGTCTAAATTTTGAGTGTTGAATCAAAGAAAATTCTTGTTTGTTTTATATCCTCTGGCTTTATTACATCAGACAAGCTTCAAAGGGGCAGAGCACAAAGAATTGAAAAATAACACAGCTGCATATTGCAATGGAGTGTTCTGCCTTTGCCTGTGTTTTGTTGTTCATGTAATACTTTTCAATAAACAAAGATGTCAATCAACTCTCTTTGCAGCACATCACATTTCAGATTTAAACCACTTCAGACACATCAGTGCCCCAAGCTCATGCATTTAACAGATAAAAATTCAGCTTTTTGTCAAGGCAGAATGCAATATTGATTGTAGGTGGTATTTAGGCGGGAGAGTGGCAGAGCAATATTACCTTCACAGTCACATATAGTCCACTATGGAGGCATAACATAAAGTGCATTACACTCTGTGTAAAAATTTTTTCCTAATGCTAAGCATTGATTAATACCCATTTCCAAACACATTCCTGAGAAAGGATTCCACATGCAGCAAATTGTGAGGGTGGCAGAGGGGGGTTAGAAACACATGATAGCAATCATGAAAACTTTGATCACTTGATTTGATTCTAGTGCTTTGTAAATGAGCATAATTATTCAAACATGCTTCATTAAAAATCATGACTGTACAAGTCCTTCGGTTTAATGATCCAAGTATATATCATGTGAGCTAAGCTTTAAATAAGAATACCAACTGGGTGTTAGGAGGCTATGAGAGAGATATTTTTCTTAAAATCAAGAGAAAGTACAAAAACATAAACTCTAAAAACGAAGTCAGGAAAAAATCTAAAAGTTAGACCAGTAGTGCATGTGGTGGGTTATATTTTTCTACTTATCTCTACATCTATCTGAATATCTCTTGGGGCCACCAAAGGTTAGATACCATGTCACTACTGAGCTACTGGGAGACTGGCATACAATTCCTGTAAATCTCAAACTAATTTTTGATACATTTGAATTTTAGGTGTCATAGCTACTTTTGTCCTTTGAAAGTTGGCTGAAGAAAAGTTTGACAGTTCTTGAAGTGTTCACAGATACTAAAAGAGGTTGTTTCAAATTAATGAAAAAGGGAAGAAAAACTAAATTAATGATGCCAAAGATATTAATAAGACTATTGTTATTAGAAAATATTTAATTATGTATGAGATCTCATTTAATAATAATGTCAACTTCACTTATACTGCAAGATACATAAAGAACAATAAAGACAGCATACAAGGTACTCTGTCATTTTGGTTGTTCTGTTAATATTAAGTACTAACCTAAACAAAAGTGAATCATGTTTATGGAGTTAAAATACAGGGTATAAGGGGGATGAGTTTTAAGTTAAGTTAATCTGCTCCTAAATCATTCAGATTCTGAAGCATAATGGGTAATTACCAAGACTCCCTGATTTTATATAGTGTTTATGATACATGGAGTTGGTTTAAGAATGGATTGTCACTTTTCATATCACATTTTTTTTCATTTTTGACAATTTATGTAGCATCATCAGAGACACATTTCAAAGAGTTTATAACAATTTTAAAGCAGATTAAATTTTAGAGTGTAATGTATTTTTAAAATATATTTTATTTAAATCTACAGCTATATTGCCAAATATATTAAGCACTACAGAATTAAAATGCGAACTCTCACTGGTGGCCTTATAACACCAAGAAAATAGTCATTAATCTCAGAAATGTTAAATTGATCATTTGCTCTCATGCAATGAAATAGCATCAACATCAGGTCCCTGGTCACCTTTCAAGTTCACCGATAGCTTGGTGGATCTTGGCCAGGTGCCTAGATCAAATATTAGCAGTGTACCTATTCAGAAGTGATTCGTGAGAGGAAAATGACAGATGATTCACTTTAGTCCCATTGAAAAAATGTAAAAGTGACCAAAAGCAACTAATTGATGTGATGTACTAAGAAAATAACTAAATGTGTAGCTCTGGGTAGTCTCAGAAAGTCTTATGTTAGGTAGCAAAATACAGGCCCAAATTTGTACAGAACTCTTTCTCTATGGACATATTATGGGGTGTTAATAATCAGCCATGAGACCACAGCCCTCAGGGAACTCTCCTGCAGAGCTACAGCCATTTGCCTGGAGTGTTGCCACCTTAAAAAATTAATTCACATCTCCCATGTTATTAATATCACAGCCATAAACTTCTAAGAAACAAATGAATGCTTCTACAAAATAAATCTGGGAAGAGAAATTAGAAAATTAAATTTAAAATTATAGTAGTTAAATCATAATAAGCAGGAAAGATTGAGAATTTAAATTCTTTAAATGCAGAGATCATTTTTTGTTTAACTTTACTATCATAACAGTTGTCATTATATTTAACTCAATAAATTATTTTTTAAGTGAATGACATTCATTTCATTCTGGTCATTTATTCTGGTTTTCTGTGAAAAAAATTTAAACTTGGTGAATCCAGGTAATAAGTAGTTCAGCAAACTTGGAGTACAAGCTACAGGAGGAGTGTAGGTAAGTGATAAAAATAATAATGTCTGTAGATAAATTATTCTCTCTAGCTATTTATGCTATGTCAAGGAAGTCAGACTTTCTCCTACAAACAGCAAACATTTCTGAAGGATTTTAAATTGGAGAGTGACATGATCAATACTATGCTTTAGAAAGAGCACCTTGTAGTGAGCATGTAGAGGATGAATTTACACAGGGTAAGACTGATCATTTATAAAAATTATTGCATTATTTAAGAAAAATGATGATCCAAATTAAGGTATTAACAGTGAAGGTGATTAAAAAGTGAGGAAGGAGGGATTGGTCAGGAAGAGTCAGTATAATAATAACATAAATAAATGATATTTACTGAGCACTACTAGGTGCCAAGCACTACAGGTTAGGTAACTTGCCAAAAGTCACACAGCTGCTAAGTGGCAATGATGGGATTCTACACAGGAGGCTTGCCTCTGAGGGCTCCTTCTTAACTACTGCTTTATGACTTGTAGATTTCTAGCTTATGTGACATAGCAGATAGTCATGCTATTCCCATACACAATGGGAAACAGGTTTTGTGTGAAATATGTGAAATAGGAAATAGCAGGGTTTCTTAACCTTGGCACTATTGATACTATTAATCCTTTGTTCTGGGAGACTATCTTGTGCATTGTAGAAAGTTTAGCACCATCCCTGACCTCTATGCATTAGATACCCGTAGCACACTCTCTACTCCCCACCCCAGTTATGGAAATGCTTCTAGACATTGCCTAACATCCCCTGGGGGCCAAATCATCCTCTATTGAGGACTATTGGTTTACGAAAAAGATAAATTCAGTTTTTGCTGGTTTCTTATATTGGATTCAAGTTCCAGGCATCTAGATAATAATGTCAACCAAAAGCTAAATTTATGGAGCTAGAATTCAAGAGATATTCTAACTGGAGCTATAGATCCAGCTGGAATCATCATCATAAGGCGAATAGCGGATTTGCTTTCCAAGGACAATGTGAGACCACAGAGGTCCAAGAGTACCCTGGGGGTGGGGGCACAAGCTTTTATGAGTTGAGATGAAGAATCCTTAAATAAGGATGAGAAGATAAAGAGGAAGAAGGAAATCAAGGGAAGGAGGCATCGTGAATAAAGTCAAATTTTGTAAAAAGTCCAAATCAATAAATTGAACTGAGTGAGCAGTTAGTATGTTACTGGCTACTGTTGCTGGGGCCATTTATAATTTTTTCCTTGAAATTTTATTCTTTTCTTTTTTCATTTCTTTAAGCATCTCTTCTCTGGATTCATTTATTATATGTCTATATCTTAATCGGTCAGATTTCAAAGTCTTCAAGAATCAGCTGGTTACACTCCCAACTGCACCTCTTTCTTAGAAAAGCAATTTCAGGCTAGTCTTTATGACCAGCAAAGTCATGTGCTTTCAAGAATAACACTTCCACTGTCTGACCCAAATGCCAATGAAAATTAGTGTTCCATATCAGATGGTGAGTATACTGAATGATCATGTCCTCCTTGCATAGAGAGTGGGAAGGTGTAACAGATAAAGAGATTAAGAGACCAAGGGAGAGAATCAGACAGGGAGGCATGGAAATGGCTAAGTATGACAGCTTTTGTCTCATTCTTAGAATAAGCCCCAATTATATGAGATTACTGGGGCCCTATTTTTCTAACAGCCTGAAAGACAAACACACACAGAAGCTGGTTCCAGAGACAGGGCTGTGATAAAGGACTCTCAGATGGGACGTGGACCTGGTGATGGCACAAAGTCAGAACCAAGGTGAGAAGCAGGGAAAGCAATCACTCCCTCTGAGCACTTCTCTAAAAGTGGTTGACATGACAGTTAAGACTGTGGTACAAATGGTAGTGGACACCAACTAAAAGAAGACCAAGACATATAGCAAAGTAAGAAACAGGGTCACATCTGTTTAATGAGCTGATATCCCATGGCTGACCTTACCCAGCAGCCTCACTGTCCTCAGGGCAGTATCTAGCTAAAGCTCTGCCATGGCTCTTAGGGTACAGTTGGGGTCAGTGAAAATCATACAGTCTTGGAATCATAACAGACCATGATAGGCTGTGAAAAAGCAGGAAATTAAAATTGTTTTCCTCTGTTATCTCAATGCATATTGCAAGTAAAGTGCTTGGTATTGCTGCATAAGTATTGTTTTGAGTGGTTAGGAGTGTACAGATAGGGAGGTTATTTTATGCATATATATATATATATATAAAACATATGTATGTATGTATGTATTTTAGTGGGGCTTTTTTGGCTTTGAGTAACCTCTACTGAGTCAGGAGTTAACTATGGTTCAAGATTCCACAGCTAGAAGACTGAAGAAAATGCAGGTTATTATGTGATTGTGGCTTGTAGTCAGCATGCTGAAACCTGTTCTTGAAACAATATATGTGAGCTAATTTTAGAACAACCTGTATATCCAACCAAATCTTATCTTCACAAAGTTGGATCTCTCATAGAAGCACACAAAAAGAAAATTTGGAACTATCCGAGAAAACTGAGGTGAGAGTAGGGTGCCCTACCAAGTCCCTGTGAAGTCTTTCACACAGTATTCACCATCCTTCGGGAAGAAAGTGACTATCTGTCATGTTATGATGTGTAATTCACAAGGAAGATATGATTGAGATGCAAAATGGCATTAGAAAGTGAAGAAATTCCAACTAGAATGGCTTTCAGGAAGAGTCTGGACTTGGAGTCGGCAAACTGTGGCCTGCTAGTGGGCGGTCTGCTTTTGTGAATACAAATACATTTGTATTGGAACATAGCTATGGCCATTCACTTGTTGTCCATGACTGCTTTCAAACTACAATAGCAGATCTGAGTAGCTGCAAGAACATCCCGTGGCCCAGTAGCCTAAACTGTTTACTGTCTGATCTTTTCAGGAAAAAAGTTGCTAATCCTTGGTGTAGATGAGGTATTTCTGACTGAAGAAGGAGAGAATATTTAGCCAGTGTGCCCCAGGAGCAGGAGAGCCAAAAAAAAGCTGTGCAGAAATGACTGGTTAGGAGGTTCTCACCAGAGACCCTAGTTTTGTGCATCAACTAGAACAGGCAGCTGCAACTCCAACTGCTTTCCCTGATCTCTGAACTTACTTGGGCACAGCACTGGCCTGTGATGTCCCACATTGAACAGCTAGGCAATCACTGATCCTGGAATAAGGTAGCCCAGAGGGGGCTTTTTGGTTTTTTGTTTGTTTGCTTTTTTGAGAGAACTAGTTTTACCCCAGGTGAATAAGTATTAATGCCAGGGGAAAAGGGGGGTTTCATAGTTAAATAATTTTGGGACATGTGGACATACTTGATTAAATAAAGTTAAATATGCTTCTTTACTCCATAATTTTTCAATCTTTAGTAGGTTAAAATGCCTTGTGAATCCCCAAAAAGAGGGAAAAGGTTAACATGTAAGTGGATTTCAAACTTATTTGAGCACAGCACTTTTTTTTTCTTTTTTCAGAGTATTCATAGGACTTAAATTTCTTAGATATTAACTTTGAGAATTCAAAGTGAAAGAATACAGATATGTTAGAAACTCTCTTGTCACAGGACCTTAGCATAAATTGTTTCCTCTTGGACTATGTCTCTCCTTTCCCGGCACACATACACTTTTTCCTGGTTAACCCCAAGTCATGATCAAATTTTTAGCTCACACTCAATTCTTCCATGACCTAAATTCTGTCAGGTCACCTGTTTTACATATACATAGTCTCTATTATTCACAGCCTTACCATGGGTATATTTTTTTAGTATTTGAGTGATGATTTTATAAATTAGACTTGCTCACCAGACGCAACTTCACGGAGATAACTGCCATATTCCTATTACCCAGAATAGTACATAATAATGTATGATAAACATACAATAAGCACTGATTAAATACATGGATGAGATCTATAAAGTGCATCAAACAACACAGTGCTGCTATTACAGTCTCCATCAGAACCTTGAGAACTCACTCCATTAAAAGCTGACTGATAAAAGATGATTCTAATAGATTAAAATCTCCATATGCTCAGGCTTTCACAGCCAGGATGGAGTTATTTTCTGACCATAAAGCTACTCACTGAGTAGAGGCTTACTCAGAGCAAGACAAAGAGATCTAATTGATCCAGGCTCCAAGGTAAGATGCCCATGACACCTCTCTATCAAGTGTCTGAGACAGACAGCCATTCTGGAGAGAGCCTGGGGCTGTATCTTTAGAACAAGAGCCACTGTGAAGGTGCTGGAGTTTTGAATGGAGAACATAGTCCCTTCGGGGTCACTCTCCTGAGATGCAGCTCCTGTTCTGTTGCTGAACTTCTGTGGACACCCCACTCTTGACTGAGACATGTACTGATTTTAAAGTATCTGTGGGATATTGATGTGAAGATGCCTAAGATCCATTGGTTCTGAATTCAGGAAGGTAGTCTTAGATGAGGAAATCTATGTAAAGCCATTAGTATGGATAAAATCATCCAAGAAGGCATGGGTTAAAAAAACAAACAAACAAACAAAAAAAGTAGAACTCTGGAGAAGGCATCTTTAAGGACAGGTGAAGGAAAAGAAGACTGAATCTAAAAAGCTCCAAAACAAAGATGACTAGATGTTAACATTTGTTAAATCTAGCTAGTAAGAACACAGTGTCTGTTACGTTATTTTTCACACTTTGAGTTTGTTTGAAATATTTCAAAACAATTTTTAAAAGAGCTTGAGGAGTGACCAGAAAAATAGGAAGTAAAGCAGGAGAGAGCTGCTAAATTGAATCCAAGGAAGGATAGCATTTCATGTAAGGAGAGGTCAGTGATGAAATGGAGAGGTCAAGCAAGATAAGGATTAAAAACTGTCAGTTGTTTTGTCAATTGAATGGTTATTGTGACCTGACTGAGAACAGTTTCAGAAGACATATGGGGCAGATGACAAACCTCATTTAGTATAAGAGCAAAAAGAAGACGAAAAACAGCTATTAAAGAATAAAGCTATTTTTTAAATCTCACCTATCAACAGGGTGGGTACGGTAGATTCAGGATTGTTTAATTCAGTAGTTAAATGATATCATTAAGGATGCAGGTCTTTTCATCTTTCTGTTTTGTCATTTTCACCATTTGGAGTTTGTCCTCAGGCTTATCCCCTTGTATTATGAGATGGTTACAGCAGCTTCAAGCATTAAACCCTCAAAGAGCAATAACCAGAAGCAAAATTTTAAATGGGGAGGGGAAATGTTTTCCATCTCTTTGTGAGGTGAAGAAACTCTTGCAGTATCACCCAGGAAACCTCCTCTCATTCTCATTGGTCAAAATAGTATCACTGTGCTCAGGTCTAGACCAATTGTTAGCAAGGTGGGTGGGTCTGCAATAAATAACAAGCCATACTCCTGAGTCTACAGATCAGAGCACAGCACCTTCTCTGAACACAAAACAGCAAAAGATAAACCCCTGATAAAACTTGGGCTCTGCTATGCTAGCAAGAAGTAGCAAGGCGCTGACTGTGCGGGAGGGAGGAGTTGAGACAGACAGTGATGTCTGTCACAGCCTACACTGAAAGGAAACATCCAGCAGGAGGGAGAGGGGATGGGAGGGTGGAAGCCAGGACATGGGTAGAGAGATCAGTCTTGGGCAGAAAGGACCCCCACTGCACTGAGAAGGGAGAAGGTTAGGCAGAAGAGAGGGGTTGTAGAAGAAAAGGTCAGAGGCAGGTAACTTTCAGATGTTGAGATGGGGTTGTTGCAGGTTTCAGTAAGTCAGGAAATATGAGTGTGTATACAAATGCACAAATAGCAAGTCACCAGAGCTAGAGATGGAGTCACTGGGGAGAGGCCAGGCCTCACACAACGTCTAATACCCAAATAATTAACAGAAGAAAGATAATTAGCTCTACATGGATATGAAAGGTATGACTAAGTTAAATAGGATTGTGGAAATATGGGATGGCAAAGTGTCTTCGGTGTAAATTTGGTCTTAAAAGATCTTCATAGGTGCACATTTATTTAAATCCTACTAACATATAAAAATTAACATGCTTATTAGACAACACATCTGGGAGAAAAATTTCACATAGAGCTTGGTGTAATATAGATCCTCAATAAATGTCAATTTCTGATTTGAATAATACTCTATACCAGCTCCATTAAAAGTCCAATTATATCCAACCCAATTTACATAGTTCTCCAGATTTTCTTGGTCCCAACTGCCCCTTGAAACTCGGAGCCTTGCTTGATTAAGAGCCCCAGCCAGCTGTGGCAGCTTCTACACAGTAAGGACCAGGCTCAGGCATGGCTTTTGATGATGTCCTCTACAGCCAACTAAAGATGAAAACACGCTAGTGGTCTGGTACCCAGTCTCAAAACTACAGTGCCCCTGGACATGGGGCCAGGCTTCCCCAGTGATTACTAGGAGGGGCTGGATAACACCACCAGAAGTGAGGGAGTGTTAAGCACTCACAGCTCCTTAGAGTGGCTCCACAGTGAGACTTGAGCTACAATAGTTCAGCCGAGTTACTTGATTGAACTTGTACCAATGAGTGCAGGAAAATAGAAGGATCTGGCAAAGAAATTTCTCTCCCTTTGCACACCACCAACTGTCTTTTCCCAAAACTACAGTGGTTCCCTAAAGCCTGACATAAGAGTGTCCCAGGATCAAGCAACTGGCTATGGATATCTATGAACTGTCCAATCTTGGTGATACAGGGCATTATAGTATTTGCTTCCCTCCTTTCCTGCCCCACTCCCCTTTTCTTCCTGTTCATGCTGTTCTTAGATTTCAAACCAACCTTCACACCTCCTTAAAGGGTTAAAAAGTGAGCATTTCCTCCAAAGGCTGTTTTCTAGGGAATCCCAGTGAAGACTCAACAAGCAGCTGGATTGCTGACCTATTCAGTATATACAACAAGAGTGTGAGGCAATAAGGCTGTCTGCCAATACCCAAATGCATAACTCCAGTTGATGAAAACAGCTCAAACAGCCAACCAACCTGAGCCCGTAAAAAAATAATACAAACTTAAAAGGAATAATATAATCATTTCAAAACAATCCATGAAAAATACCTAGCACAGGTCTGGCACAAACTCAAACTAGGCACTCAGTAAATATTCATTAGGTGGTTTGTTCATTGATTTCCACTGATTTCAGCAAAAACAAAGGACAACTGGGAGGGATATAAAGCACTTATTGTCCTTTACTTTGAGTGTGTGCACAGTCCGAGACAATTTAAAATCCCCAGTGAATTACAATAAATGTTTTCATGTTCAGTACTGGATCACATGGGGGACTCCATGAAGCAACTGTAATATGAGACTATTGATAGAATTTCAAACAACAGAAAAACAGACTAATCCATGATTATTTGGGTGAGAAACAGCACAGACCACTGGAGAGCAGCACTGAGCCAGACCACAGGTGGCAGCTGTTAGGTGAAAGGCAATTGTGCCAGGGATGAGGCACTGTGATGTAATCCAGGACTTGCTAAATTTCAAACAAGTCATCCATAGTCCACCTGCGCCCCCGCCACCAGTTCTGTGGATGTATTGTGAATATACACTTGAGAAGGTCACGTGGGCTATATAGTACTTAGTCCTTTTAACTATAATTAAATCCTCAGTGTTGTAATAAATCAGAATCACCTCTAGTTGCTGTATGAAAATAAGATCTGTGTATAATTCTAATTTACCCTAAAATTCTCACAATGCAAGTCACTTGCGTACAAATACTAATAGTTCAGAATGGGTAACAACTAATTGCATTCTCCTCAAAAATGCTTTAATAACAAAATGAAATAGCTGATTAGTCCAATTGTAAACCTTTATTAAATTTGAAAAACTTCATAAATAATTTCTATCCCTAATAATATGTTTGCTATTTAAAAATAACAGTTCAAATACATCCAATTGCTCACAGTATCTTTCCCCAAAAGACTGGTGAATAATAACTTAATGTTGTAGTATCTGAAACAATAATCCCATGAAGTGTACTATTATTATCATTTAACAGAAAATGAAACTGAGTCTTAGAAGGTGTAATTATTTTGCCTCAAGTCATTCAACATCAGATGTTGAACTAAAGATTTTTGATGTTCTGCCAATTATTATTACCCATAACAGATTCTGAGCAAAGAAGGCAAATACTGTCCAATTTTTAGTACATTTGATTTTAATCCATTCATTCATCAAATATTTATTTAGCACCTTCTTGCTTTGAGTATTTTTCTGATACATTCCATCTCACATCACATATTTCATACAATTCTCAAATCTGTGCAGTTAACCTGGGAAGTGAGATGAGCAGCTATTACTATCATTACTGTACCTTTTCCTCGAACACTTACTATGTGTTATTAAATAAGTTATATTAGGCTAATTACCATCAAAATAATCCTTAAACCTTTACAGATCATACAATTACCCCATTAGAGATGTGAACCAAGGCTCTCAGACTCCAAGCCTATGATCCCATCCATGGCCTATTTTATGGTAGAAATGTTTACAGTTTAGAAAAGCTATTACTTTATTGAAAGTCAAAACTTGAAACAGTAAGAATCAAATCTAAGTCTTTTAGCTCAAGAACTTAATATTTAATTTATAAAAGTTAGATTTTAAAAGTCTCACATTTTGACTAAAGCCCAAAATGTAAACAGTAGTAAAGAAAACAAAAAGCACTGCTAGGATTAACACAAGATAAGCAGTTACAATCTTTTATCTCAGTTGAAGGAAGAGATGACGACTCCACTATATCCTTTGCATATGAACTTCATTATTGAAAAGCTGACTCACAGTATAAAACTTTGGAATTAACATTAATTCAAATGCATTCCTTTCAGTGCTTTTCAGTTTCAGGAAGACAGGGTATGCAAGTCAAGGAAGTGAAAGAACAGATACTGAGTATAGGCATAAACATCATTTAACTGTCCCCCATTTTCCTGCTTCACTATTTCAGCCATAGTCCACTTATACCATGGTCAATGTCATGAACAATTCTTTTGAATAATGTATTCATCCAGATATTTTCAAAAAAAGATATGATAATACACAAATATCCCCAAAATAAGATTAATATCACTTTCTTTGCTTTCATTCCCAAAGTTTAAAGGACTCAGAGTCACTTGCAAGATGGAAACCAAATGCTTTAAATTTTGATGCCATCTTAAAGGGATTCAAAGTAGGTGCTAGGATTCAAAGGCTCCCTTTGAAGCAAAAAAAAAAAAAAAAAGAAAAGAAAAAGAAAACACTCAAGAAGATTGGTTTTTGTCTTGCATTAGTGATCTTTCTTAAAAGTCACTAATGTCTCTTTCTCTTTTCAGTCTAGCATATAAGTGTGTGCTGCATAAGGTTCAGAACCATGTCATGTGCAAAACCTCTTGCAGGGACTTTACCAAATGCCATCATTTACATTTGGAAATGGTAACATTCATAAACAAAGATGAAACTGAAGATAATACCAAAAGTAGGATTTGTTTAAAGTTTTGGGGAAATAATTACCTCTTGATCTACTGAACATGTTGATGAGGTACTTCTTTGAGTATATGCTGGTTTCAGTGAAGAATCGGCATAGCTATTCCATTTTAATCAACTAGCCACTAAACATTTAATGTTATATTTACTAAAATGTTTCCAAGTACCTAGAGCATTGGCGTAGGTGGTTTGAACAAGTTTACATATTAATTACGTCCACTATCTCAAGTTGTCCCTCATCCTCCTCTCATAGCATAAGCTTAGGATAGCTTCTATACTCCTAAAATGACATGTAAGGCCCACTGTGAGCTGACCCCTGCCTCCCTGCACAGACTCATCCTTCACCATCCCTTTGTCTCCTCAGTTATTTCCTTTTTCCAAGCTAACACTGCCTGGAGTAACTACTATTTGCATTTAAGGAAATCCATCAGCTCTATTACCCCTGTGCCTGTGTACATGTGCTCCCAGTGCTGTCCCTGTGCTTCTCCTTCCCTGGCCAACTCTGACTCTTAGTCCACCCAAGGATTAGTTGCCCCTCTGTGTGCCTTCATAGTAGTAGTCTTTGTGTGTCTCCACCACATGACCCCTCTAAGCTAATATGTATTGTGCTCTTACTATGTGTCAGCCAGTTAATCTTCTGAACAACTCTAGGAGGTTGCCACTATTGCTATCTCCATTTTTCAGACTTAGCAACTTTAAGTATATTCCTCAAGATCTCACAGGTATTAAGGGTCAGATACAGGATTCAAACTCAGGTCTACTTGACTGCAGATCCCTTGCTCTTAACAAATACATTATTTCTAAATGTCATAATGTATTGTGATGCTGGCTACAAATTCACTGTCCTTGTCTTCCACATGATAATTTGTCCATTGGCACATTATGGAGAAAACTTTCCACACCACATGCCA
Organism: Hyperoodon ampullatus; assembly: GCF_949752795.1. Taxonomy (NCBI): domain Eukaryota; kingdom Metazoa; phylum Chordata; class Mammalia; order Artiodactyla; family Ziphiidae; genus Hyperoodon; species Hyperoodon ampullatus. The sequence continues at coordinate 29,923,297 of NC_136925.1, read as the reverse complement.
ATATAATTTTTTTGATTTACAAATAAAATGTTTTCAATATACCCATAGTAGTTTCTAATTAATGCTGCTTTCTTTTTCCTAGGAGGTTAGTAACCATCTGATTAACAGTAAAGAATAGAATTCTGCCAAATTACATCATCAAAGTTTACAAGTTGTGGTTTCTACATTTCACCTTATCCTCTTCTTAACACTTTCTTACCTGGGTCATTACCTTTCTGACTTTCCATTGTTCCTAATAGTGTAATGATAATGTTACTGTGATCCTATCTTTATGTGTTTTTAATATCCTAGAATGAAACTTGTCTATCTGATTTAGGAGTATTATTCACATGTTACGGCTGGATGTGCTCTTGCATCTTTGTCCTAGTCTTAAGTTTGATTTCCCTCCTTTGTGTCACTTCTACCTTTTCTATTTGCATACCGCTTTCCTTGATGTAAAATGTAGCAATTGGAGTTGAGTCATCCTGCTGTTTTCGCTCAGCTGGTAGCATTTGTCCAGCTTCCTCAGGAGAAAGCCTAAGCCCTTTTGCTCAGTTACTTCTACATACAAATAAAAAGACCATTTTGGTTGTATTTAGTATTTGGCAAGGTTTACCCCAATCGTTTTTGGCATTTTTGATACCATTGTTTCAATTTTTCAACCACATAAGGTATTCCAAGGGATTAATCCATTAAAAGAACCCAATGTCTCTCAACTGTCTTGTTCAAAACACAGGAAAGGTCATAACTACAAGGTCCAGAGGTGCAGATAACTACTGATTTTTCAGCCTTACCTAAGCTATGCAGACCTCATTCTAGAAGCACCAAAGGCAATATGTGTACAAATTCACTTTATTACTGTTTGTGATGGCTTAGGCTTGATTCTTGGATTCCCATTTGACACCAGAATTTTTTTACCAACATAAATATGCACAGCTCAAAGTCCTCTCTTTTTCAGGAAAGAGAGAAGCAAGCCAATCTATAGAGTTCCCATTGGCCTTAAAATCAGAACACATCAGGAGTGCCTTGTTAGATGAATTTAGCAGCAGGGAAGCCTGCAGCTCATCAGCTTTCTATTCCTCAAAAGTAGGTACTTACTGCAGTCAAGAGGAATTATTCCTGAGTATTTCTGGTCATGGGGATGTTTTCATTACTTTAAAAAAATGTCAGAATAAGACAAAAGTCCTCATATTTGTTTTCCTCTACAGTATTACATTTGATTCAAATGCTCTTTTATCTACTCTGAGGGTTTTAATTAATAAGTGAAAATTATATATTCAAATAAAATTCAAGTTAATAGTATTTTTATTCATTCTATAAACAAACAAACATTTAGACAATCTACAGTGGCTCGGGTACTATGTTAGGTGTACAGATAGATATGAAACTTGTACATCTCTGCCCTCAAGGAGAAGAATACACAGTGGTAAAGAAAGATATATTAATGGAGTATGCTGAAGACTGAAGGACAGACTAGAGGAGGGACAGATGTGATCTTCTTGGCAGTGTTCAGGAAGCCTTCACAGCAGAAGGAAATGAGGAAAGAGAAGGGAATTCACTGTTATTGGGTACCTAATATGTTCCAGATCCTGATTAAGCACTCGACAAAAGCCATCTTATTTAAACTTCATCACCTTCCTTTTACATAGACAGTCTTTCCCCTCATTTTTAGATGAGCATAAGGCTCAACATATTACGTATCCTGTCCACATCTTGTGAATGATATTGCTAATATTCAAAATCTGTCTAATTCTAAAATTTTTACTAACTCCCTATATTATTCTGCCTTCTGGGGGTCATTTGAGCTACATGGTAAAGGTAAGTTTACCTTAAAAACTTACCTCAAAAACTAGGTAAGTTTTTGAAGGGTATACATCAAAGGAGTTTTCCAGGCAGAGAAGAAAAAGAAGATAATTCCATAAAGAGGGATCTCTACTTTAAAAAGAAAAGTAATGCAAAATAATATAGAAAGAAAGAGAAACACTAAGACTAAACTTAAATAATAATAAATTTACCCCATCAATATCTAAATGTGGTAGGTCTACTATGAGTATTGCTATTGTCTCCAAGTTGTGCTCTTCTCCATGAGTCCCCTTGCCTATTTGTTTTGTTTTGTTTTGTTTTTTGCGGTACATGGGCCTCTCACTGTTGTGGCCTCTCCCTCTGCGGAGCACAGGCTCCGGACGCGCAGGCCCAGCGGCCATGGCTCACGGGCCCAGCTGTTCCGAGGCACGTGGGATCCTCCCGGACCGGGGCACGAACCCGTGTCCCCTGCATCGGCAGGCGGACTCGCAACCACTGCGCCACCAGGGAAGCCCCCCTTGCCTATTTGAAATTTTTAGGACATATCTATAACCTTGATGTTTCTAAGGTTAAAATAATAATTAATAATGGGATTTTTTTATGTGCCAAGCACTTTCTAAAATCTGAATATACATTAATTTCTTTATAAGGATCTTATGACGCAAGTAGCACTATTATCCCCATTTTAAAGTTGAGAAAATTTCAGTATAGGAAATTAGGTAACATACCCGGGGTCATAGAACTAGAAAGTGGTGGAGCTGTAATGTGAATATAAAAATCTGACTTATTCACTACACAATACTGCCTCCTCAGTTTTAGTCACCAGTAGAAGCAACTTAAGATTCAGATGGTTATCATATGAGATAAGAAATAAAATGTGACAAACATAAAAAATTTAGAAGGCTATATAGATCAGAGTGACTTAGCTCTATCATCTCTCATTTCTCAGCCATGAAAGTTTATTCAAATTATATGTTGCCAAGCAAAAACTACTCATTCTCAAACTGCTCCATTTTTTTCTCCCTTGGAGCTCTGTTTTGTAAAATAATCTTCCCTGATTAAGATGACTATCAACTGCACCCACTTGCTAGAGATATTCAATGTCTGTTAATAGAAATATAATCATAATCATATTCATATGTCAGGCAGCAGAGCATTTCAGCTATCCCAAGCATCTTTTTATTTCTTTGAGTAAGATACATGTCTGTCATCAAGAATTAAATGGCCTTAGGCTCTGCTACTTTTATGGAGGAGTAAGCTTGTGATATAAAACTTCCTGCACTCCTGTAGATTACAACTAGAGATTCACAGGTAGAAACAAACAAAATAGAGAAAAACAAACAAAGAAAAAACATAACATTCTAGGGCTCTGGAAAGTAAACAAAGCAGATGGATTGTACAGGGAAGTTGAAACTTGGAAAAAACGACTGGTATAGAGTGCCCTGTTTTTGTAGCTTTGCCCTGAGGGCATTCACAGTTATACCAGTGGAGAAGGGTGGCTAAAACTCTAATAGTCACCATGTTTTCTGGCTAGTTGAACCAGAGGAAAGGACATGCACGACTAGGGCAACCAGAGAGTAAGGGGGAATACAGTAAAGAAAAGAGTCAGTGATCAAAGCTGCTGCCCACCACTAGTGGGACAGGGTTTGAAGTTTGGGTCTAATCAAGCTAATTGCTTTTAAAAACCAAACAATACCACTCTTTGAAAAATAGAGCAGAATCCAGAGGATCCAAAACATCCAACATCCAGGAAACTATGCGTAATTATTCTATATTCAAAGAACTAGGAAAATATAACAGTCTCAAGCAAGAAACAAATAAGTATAAGTCAACTGCAAGATGGCCCAGTTGTTGAAATTGTCAAAGATTTTAAAGCAGCTATTAGAAATGTGCTGACTGAGGTAAAGGAAAATATGCCTGTAATGGATGAAAGGATAGGAAATTTTAGCTTAGAAATACAAAATAAACCTAATAAAATTTTCGAATTAAAAAATATAATATCTAATTCAATAAAAATGAAAATAACAATCTGATTTAAAAATGAGCAAAAGACCTGAACAGACACCTTATGAAAGTAGATATACAGTTGACAAATAATTATATGAAAATATGCTCCACATTATATGTCATTAGGAAAATGCAAATGAAAACAACAATGAGGGACTTCCCTGGTGGTCCAGCGGTTAAGACTCTGTGCTCCCAGTGCAGGGGGCCCGGGTTCAATCCCTGGTCAGGGAACTAGATCCCACATGCCACAACTGAAACATCCCACATGCTGCAACTAAAGATCCTGCACACCACAACAAAGATCCTGCGCATGGCAACGAAGATCTCGCGTGCTGCAACTAAAGACCCAGCACAGCCAAATAGATAAATAAATATTTTTAAAAAAAGAAAAGAAAGCAATGATAAGATACCACTGCATGCCTATTAGAATAGCCAAAGTGCAAAACACTGACAACACGAAATCATGGTATTGTCACACACACGCACACACAAAAGCCAAAAAATAAACTATATGAAAAAAGTAGTAAAATAGTCCAAAGGCAAAAGAAAAAGAATACCCCCAAAAAAATAAGGAAAAAGAGAAAATAATAGACATAAATTCAGGCATATTAATAATTACATTAAATAATAATGTATCCTCCAAGATATTTATCTATTGCAAACAAAAATAACAATGGAGAAACACAGCAGACACTAACTTAATCAAGTGATCATGGTTAATATGATAATATATATCAGCATCATGTACCCCCTGATATGATAGACTGCAAAGGACAAATCACCTCTATAGTATTCTTTCCTAAAATGCATAACCTTAATTTAATAATCAAAACTACAGTGAGATATCACCTCACACCAGTCACAATGGCCATCATCAAAAAGTCTACAAACAATAAATGCTGGAGAGGGTGTGGAGTAAAGGGAACCCTCTTACACTGTTGGTGGGAATATAAATTGGTACAACCACTATGGAAAACAGTATGGAGGTTGCTTAAAAAAACTAAAATAGAACTACCATATGATCCTGCAGTCCTACTCCTAGGCATATATCCAGAGAAAACCATAATTCAAAAAGATACATGCACCCTAGTGTTCACTGCAGCACTATTTACAATAGCAAGACATGGAAGCAACCTAAATGTCCATTGATAGAGGAATGGATAAAGAAGATGTAGTACATATATACAATAGAATATTACTCAGCCATAAAAAAGAATGAAATAATGCCATTTGCAGCAACATGGATGGACCTAGTGATTAAAATACTAAATGAAGTAAGTCAGACACTGGAAGACAAATGTCACATGATATCACTTATATGTGGAATCTAAAAAAAAAAATGATACAAATGAACTTATTTACAAAACAGATTCACAGACCTCCAAAACAAACTTATGTTTACCAAAGGGGAAAGGGAGAGGAATAAATTAGGATTTGGGGATTAACATGTACACACCACTATATATAAAATAGGTAATCAACAAGGACCTATTGTTTAGCACAGGAAACTCTGCTCAATATTCTGTAATAATGTATATGGGAAAAGAATCTGAAAAAGAATGGATATATGTATATGTATAACTGAATCACTTTGCTGTACACCTGAAACTAACACAATATTGTAAATCAGCTATACTCCAATATAAAATAAAAATTGAAAAAAAATCAGTGTTTGCCTGGAATTGTGAGTGACAGGAGGAATGGTCTGCAATAGGGCAACGGGACACAAGGAATATTGAGTGTGATGGAAATGGTCTGTATCTAACTGTGGAGGTATTTCATGGGTGTAAACAACTGTCAAAAATGATCAAATTAGATGTAGTATATTTATATAAAGTTGACACAAATTTTTAAAAAGAACTAAGTCTATAAATGTGACCTGTAAATCAATTTCTAACCAACGTTTATTTGCACACACAGACACACACAGACACACACACACACACACACACACACACACACACTAGTTAGAGCTATATATCCATACCATCATTCAATTTAATCATTCAACCAATGAGTCTTGTAATGTGGAAAGTACCGAAAAAAAATCTTGATGATTTATATATTCTAAAACTAGGAAGAATGGCACAATCAGAAAGGATGAGGCCTTATTAAGGCAGCATGCTGAAAGAGGGCAGCTTTTCTTGTCTTTTTCTGTTCAACATCACAACATCACAATTGTGATTACAATTATATAATGGTTTCTACCCAATTCAGATAAGCTCTCTTTTATTTTAACCATTCTTAATAGATTATGTTAATTCAGAACTGCATAATGTTAACAGATGGATTAGCTGAGAACAAGTAAAAAGCCACACTGTGAAATGAATTATGTACATTTTACCTAGAGTCAACTTAAGCAAACATACCAATTACTATTACAAATAATATATATATCTAATATTAACTAATCCTCATGAAAAAAGAACTTATGAAACCATTAATCATTAATGTATTAAAAGAAAGTACCTGCCTGTGTTCTCTTTAGTTTATTATTTTGTTTTTGTCTAGATCTTGCCAGCTATACCCACTGCTTTTTCCTTGTCCTCTGTCCTCTTGCCCTGCACGTCTCTACTCTTTGGTGATGGTGGTAGGAGATGATATTATTCTGGCTTTTAGCTGGAAAAAGGACACTCGCCAGGTGGAGAATTACTTGGAAATACTTCCTCCATGTTGCGGATATAATAAACTCCATGATACTTCCATCTGCTTCATCAACCATCCTCCACAGCTACAGTACAGCACAATTGTATATTTAACGATTTCTTGTCTTCTTTGTGAAGACTTTGCAATAACTCTGTGATGCTCTGCCACATGTTGATACATTTGTCTTTAAAAAGTCCCGGAAAATTATTTTTGAAATGTGAATTTACTCCATTACCTGAGTTTAAAGACCCTGAGTGTCTTTTTCTTTCTGGGTCAGAATCATAAGTATAATCATATAGTATGAGGAGCAAATTTTTCATCTCATCCTTCAGTTTTTTTCTTACTTCATATATCCCAACTCAAAGTATAAAAGAGAGGCAATAATAAAATAATGGAGTTGTTCCCTGGAGTTGAGTTCTCATCTCTGATTAGTTGACTTAACCTCTTCATATTCTTCTCTGAACTGGAGATAATAATATCCAATCTTCTTGCCTCACAGTATTCATTAGGATATCAAAATGAAGAAATGAAAATATTTTGAAAATTTGAAAATATGAGAATATTTAAAATATTATAATTTTTAATTGTATCACTTGGTGTGTTTAGCAGGGGTCACACTACCTAAAATATTAATAGGTAAAATATAGGTATTGCTCATATTTAGCTTTTCTAAAATTACTTAGGAGATAGCATCAATACTCTGCTTATTGTTGACATTATTTTTTAAATGTATACAACCTAAAATGTAACAATTTATCTCAAGTATGAGTATTCTTTATATGGAAAAATAATACTGTTTATCTCATCCACTAAAAATTATATTAATTTTTAAAGAGTCATACAAAAGAAGTGATTTTGAATAAAAATCAAGGTAGATTTGAATAAGGAGCCTGAATTATGAGAGTTGCCAATTGTGTTATTTAGGGGTGATTTCTGCCATTACATCGTGAGCCAGTCCCATAAAGATCATGTCACTGTGGTGTCACTATCTTAGAGGACTGAGACAGACAGAATGATTTAAATCAATATAATTACTGAACTAGGGTTCAACGAAAGCACGTCTTGTGCCTCTCAGGACATTTTTACTCAGTGCATATTTGAGGAGGAGATGGAGTATGGTCAGTCTTGCTGACAGGCTTGCCTTAGGTTGGCCCTATAACCACTGGTTTTGTTTTGCATTTTCTTTAATTGGTTTAGGGAGGGAGAGAGGAAGGAAGGGGATAAAAACCTTTTTGTTCTTCTTGTCAACAATTGGATTAAGAAGAATTTAAGTAGAAATAATATTTTATGATTAATTTTATTCCATATGATTTTATGGATAAATATATATCTGTATACACTTATATATACAAATATATATCTGTATACACTTGAACAAAAGCCTCCCATGAAAATCTGCATTCTACTTTCTTCTGCCTTCCACATTCTCTTCCTTTTTTCCCCACCCAAATCAATGTTAATGGTAGCATCACGAGGTGGGGACAGCACTGCCCATTGACCTAGAAATGTTTGGATCTAAGTTCCAGTATTATCATTTAATAGATGTGTAATCATGGGAAAGTCATTTATCCTATCCAGGTGGTAGAAAAACCACGTTACGTGAGTCAATGTCAAAGATCACTTCTGGTTTTAAACAGAATTAGCTTATTGCTTTTTAATTCATCAACAAGTTGTTATGATTCTCTTCTGTGAATACTGACTTCCCTCTCTTTGTGTCAATTAACACTCCTTAAGTTAAAGTTTTCATGTGTCTTAGGAAATACATTTAAAATACACTGAGTGCCCAAAGAAGGCTTAACTAAAAGAAAATCTGAAAATTCAATATTCATAGGGAAAAACACTTACTACTGTCATTTAAATTGACACTAAAAATCAGTTTATTGAGATGGAAAACTTGTTGTCTTTTTCAAATATTAAATGTGAATGTATCTGATCAGTGATTTGTTATCAAAAAGCTAAGGCTTAATGTATATAATAATATCTCATAATAAAAAAAACTTTAGAGACCATAATAAGTCAACAAACCCGACACATCATATATTCTAGAATCCCAACATTATCTCACAGATTAATAGTTTCTGGAATTTAGCTCAACAAGCAGATTTGTGAAGTATCATGGAGACTTCTGATGTTCCAGTTCAAGGAACACTCTTAAGGTAGAGATTTTCTGGGATGTGAAAACTCTCTATGTGGCTCATTTACAGGTTATAGGGCTTTTCTACAGGTTAAAGGTATGTAGTTACCCTGGTAGATGCAAAAGTAGTACATCACATACCACAGTAAAATACTGCAGGTGCCTTGACATTGTCTCCTGGTTGCCTTTGCCCTGCTTTCCGTTTAGTTATCACTGGGATTCTAGAGCTCTTGAACTTGATAAAAGGTTAGACAGCACACTGCTGGAGCAGTTTGTGAGCATCAGCAGATTCAGCTTGTAATTTCATTGATCTATATGGGCTCACTGTTTGCAAACCAGCTGCTGCACTGTTTCCCCACAGCTACTGATTTCAGTAGCATTGATTTTTTTTCCCCCTTACATTAACATAGCATTACTTCTTTAATGGGCAATAAATGACTGGATGTAAATACAATCAGGGCAGCAACAACAAAAGGAAAATGTCAAACCCATTTTTATTTAAGGAATACTTTCTATTAATTTTTGCCATAAAAATTATAACACAAATTATTGACAAAAGTAATGCAATTTTGATTTTAGTGCATTTTGTTCGTTTGTAGATATGTGGTGTCTGCCAAGTGGTCTTCTTTTCCTAATGCATTAGGCAAAGCAATACAATAACGGTGCTTTTATGGATACTGTAAATCTGCACCATTACCTTAGTAAAACTAAATTCTATTCATGAAAGCAAGCAGAAGGCAGTACACCGGTTTCCGCTAAACTCCACAGAGACTGAAAATGAAGGTATTTTAGATTGTGTCAGATGACTAAAGGACTCCTTTAAGATATTGCTTAATTTCAATAAAAATAGAAAAAAGACTAATCTTTGATATTAAATAACTCAGTCAATATAAAGATATAACCCTTACACATCTTCCTGATGCACATTTAAAGTGTGTGTCTGTGTGTGTGTATGCACATGCACGTGCACAGTGTAAACAGTATTTAGAAATTATTTCTCAGAGATCCTTTATAGGAGTTAAAATCTGTAAATGATAATTGTGGCAGAGGATATAAAAAGCATGCATTTTAAAGTTCATTATGCACAGATATGTTTTAGGTGGTGAAAGACATGAAAAGAACTTAAAAACAGGCTTTCACTTTTTGGTTGTCAATTTAGTTACTTTAAAGAAGCCAAAAAAATTTAAAAAAAATTAAAGAAGCCAACTGCCATTAAGCCCAACCAATAATTTCAATTTGGAAAAAAACAAAGTCAACAATGTGTTTTATTTCATAAATTTTAGAATTTCCACTGATTTCGTTTCTCCTGAATATATACAGCCAATCTCTCACATCAAACAGTATCTATTACCAAGCCTATTGTTTTCTTTTTTGTTTGTTTGTTTTGAGATGAGCAAAAATCTTCTGGCAGCAACTTCCTCAGATGCCTTATGCCAGAACTCTAACAAATATGGTTTTGAATTTTTAAGAAAATGGTACTGAATCTAAAGTCTAAAAAAATCGCCTATTTTTAGCTATGCCTTTAAAATATCTCTATTTGCTTTCTCGATAGTTTTCCAGCAGTTTCCAAACTTCAAATAAGTTGAAATAACTATGTTCAGCAATAATTTTGTTGGTATTTTGTACATCAGTTTTTTTTTTTAATTCTGTGCTGTAGACAGGTTACAAAAGTATCAAACTGAAGTAAGATTCACCAGAATCACCAGAATCAATCATAGAGATGGCAAAAATATCTAGAGCAACATCTATAGTACATTCTAGTGTAACCCTTACATTTTAATGGTTTTATTATTATTATTTTATTATTGTTTTATTGTTTTCACTGTTACTTACAAAAACATTTACTCATGTCTTCCACTCTATTATCTTTTTTCAAAATTATGTCATTGACTATAATTCTCATCGGTGGTCTGAATCATCCCCAAGCCTGAGGCCTATAAATAAACTTAGCATGAAAAGTACTTTATCCTGACGGTATTGTCCAAAATCTCACTGTCAAACAGTGAATCGCTGCTGAGTCTGTCATTTTGTCTTGGATGATTCTTCTACCTGGTCACCGAGCTACCATATCCATTTCCTGCAATACTTATCCATTCTGCTACACCTCTTGTGCTAATAAATTTTAAAATATTTATTTATTTTTTTTGTAAATGAACTAAATTCTTCTCATTTCTCTCTTGACCACCAAAAGAAAATCAGGAGAGTGGAGTTTCTTCTCTTTCAATTCTAAAATTCCAGATTTAGGAAGGAAAGGAATACTTACAAAAATGAAATCTTTTTCAGATATTTTTTGGAGGCAAGGAATAGATAAATCTTTTTATACAGATACTCTTAGATTCCTTTTTTAGAATTTTATATAATCCATACTTATTTGTATTATCTTTAAGCAAATTCCAGCCTAAGGAGTAAGGTCATAATTTATGTGGTCCAGTAAAATGTCCAAAATTTTTCTAATATTTCAACTACAGTAAGCTATATTGATTCTATTATTCAACTAATGTGTAAAGGTATTCAAGATCACACTGAATTCTTTGTTACAACTTACTTTGTGTTTAATACTAGACAGACTTATCTCCAAACTGAAATGCTATAAATATAAAACTATTCAGAATCTACCAGGCTTTCTGGATTAATTAACAAAACTACTATTTACCTTAAACTATTTACTAAGCACTAGCTGGAATTAAGAAATGACCAAGTCATGTCCCCAGGCTCAGAGAGCTTACAATACAGCAGAGATTACATAAGGATACATAATTCACCCTATTTTTCTATAAAACTTCCTAGAACTGGTAAGATACTTCTTTCACTGTCTACTGTAGCAGAGACAATGGTCTATGGCCCACACACGGTGGATACACAGGAAGACTACATCTCCTAGGTGCCTTGTAGCCAGCTGGGGATATGGCCAATAGAATGTAGATGAAAGAGATGAATTTCATTTCCAGGCATGACCCCTAAAATATCTCACATGATCCTTTTCTTTTATGCATTGATTGAACAAATGAAGTGAATCCATCAGAGAATTCCAAGGATATCCCAGAGTGTAATGGAGCCAAGAGAAAGGAGTCTGAGTGAAGAACTTCCCAGGATAACCTTCTGACATACGATGGCTTGTGACAGGAGTGGAAAACAAACTTTTATTGTGTTTAGCCTCAGAGATTTCAGGTTTGTTTGTTAACTTCTCTTAATAATTCTCTATGATCACTATCTCCCTTATTGTCCCATGTTGTAATGCAAAGGCATACAAAAGCATTAGCAAGGAATGTAGGGTTTTGGGTCCTCATACTAAAAGAGACTCAATTCTTGCCTTTATAAAGTAGCTTATTTCTTCTTGTGGATTTTTCTGACCATGTTTTCCTACTAGGTGCTCTCAAGGGTCTCATCCTTCATTGAAAATCATATAACTGTTTCTGACTTTAATTTTGAGTGGTCTCAAAAATGAGATAATCAAGCTTAAAACTTTTAGCTATCATTTATAAAACACTTACCAAGTACCAGACAAAATCTTAATCACTTGCAAACTTCATTAAAACCCTTTAAGGTAGATACTGTCATATCCATTCTATATATGAGGAGATGGAAACTTACAGAACTGAAATAAATTACCAAGTTAGTAAATTCTAGCACAAGTATTTGATCCTAAGTCTATGAATGCTCAAACTATTGATCCTTTTAACCTAGTTAAATAGCATCTTTTAACCTAGTTAAATAGCATCTTTTATTAGAATGCCTCAAGTAATAATATGTGTCAGTATACTATCTTATGATAGTCATATTGACTTCTGACGGACCCCTTTTTCGTGAGTATGTTTTATTTTTTGACTATGTTCTTTTTTTCCATACATTCACTTTTATTTTATTTACTGTTTTCTTTATGAGGTAACACTGGTTTATAACATTATACAGGTTTCATGTGTATAGCATTATAATTCAACCTCTGTATATACTACATACAGTGTGTTCACCACCAAAAGTCTGGTTTCCATCCATCACCATACAGTTGACCCCCTTTACTCATTTTTGCCCTCTCCCTACTCTGCTTCCCCTCTGGTAACCACCAATCTGTTCTCTGTATTTGTCTGTTTGTTTATGTTTTGTTCTGTTTGTTCATTTGTTTTGTTTCGTTTTGTTTTATAATCCACATAGGAGTGAAATCTTAAGGTATCTGTCTTTCTCTGTCTGACTTATTTCACTTAGCATAGTAACCTCAAGGTCCATTCATATTGTTGCAAATGACTAAGTTTTATCTTTTTTATGGTTGAGCAGTATTCCATTATACATATGCACCACATCTTTTTTATCCATTCATCTGTCAACAGGCACTTAGGTTGTTTCCATATCTTGGCAATTGTAAATAATGCTACAATAAACATAAGGGTGCATATATCTTTTTGAATAAGTGTTTTTATATTTTTCACATAAATATCCAGAAGTGGAACAGCTGGATCATATGGCAGTTCTATTGTTAATTTTTTGAGGAATTTCCACACTGTCTTCCATAGTGGCTACACCAATTTATACTGGTGAATAAGGGTTCACCAGTGAATATGCATTCCCTTTTCTCCATATCCTCTCCAGCACTTGTTATTTCTTATATTTTGATGCTACTCATTCTAAGTAGCATGAAATGATATCTCATTGCAGTTTTCATGTGCATTTCCCTAATAATTAGTGATGTTGAACATCTTTTCCTATGTCTGTTGGCCATCTGTATGTCTTCCTTGGAAAAATGTCTAGTCAGATCTTTTTCCCATTTTTAAATTGAGTTGTTTTGTTGTTGTTGAGCTGTATGAGTTCTTTATATTTTTCGGATATTTACTCCTCACTGGATAAATGATTTGTGAATATTTTCTCCCATTCCATAGGTTGTCTTTTTGTTTTGTTGATGGTTTCCTTTGCTGTGGAGAAGCTTTTTGAGTTGATGTAGTCCCACTTGTTTATTCTTGTTTTTGTTTCCCTTGCCTGAGGAGACAAGGGAATATCCAGAAAGATACTGCTAAGACCAACATCAAAGAGTGTACTGCCTATGTTTTCTTCTAGGAGTTTTACGATTTCAGGTCTTACATTCAAGTCTACAATCCATTTTGAGTTAATTTTGTGGTATAAAACAGTGGTCTAATTTCATTCTTTTGCATGTAGCTGTCCAGTTTTCCCAACACCATTTATTGAAGAGAGTATACTTTCTCCATTGTATGTTCTTTGTTCCTTTGTCATAAATTAATTATTCATGCACATGTGGGTTTATTTCTGGGCTCTCAGTTTTGTTCCATTGATCTGTGTTTCTCTTTTTCTGCCAACACCATGCTGTTTTGATAGCTATATTACTATAGTTTTGTAGTATAATTTAAAGTCAGGGATTATGATAACTCCAGCTTTGTTCTTTTTTCTCAGGATTGCTTTGGCTATTCAGGATCTTTTGTGGTTCCATACAAATGTTAGGATTTTCTGTTCTATTTGTGTGAAAAATATCATTGGGATTTTGACAGGGATTGCATTGAATCTATAGATTGCTTTATGTAGTATGGACATTTTTAATATGTTTATTCTTCCAATCCATGAGCATAGAATATCTTTCCATTTCTTTGTGTCCTCGATTTCTTTCAACATCTTATAGTTTTCAGCATACAGATCTTTCACCTCCTTGGTTAAATTTATTCCTAGGAATCTCATTCTTTATATTGCAATTGTAAATGAGATTGTTTTCTTAATTTCTATTTCTACTAGTTTGTTGTTAGCTTACAGAAACCCAACAGATTTTTGTATATTGATTTTGTACCCTGTAACTGTACTGTATTTTATTCTAACCTTTTTTTGGTGGAGTACTTAGGGTTTTCTATACATAAAATTATGTCATCCACAAATAGTGACAATTTTACTTCTTTCTTTCCAATTTGAATAACTTTTATTTCTTTTTCTTGCCTAATTGCTATAGCTAGGAATTCCAATACTATGTTGAATAAGAGTAACAAAAGTGGGCATCCTTGTCTTGTACCTGATATTAGAGGAATAGCTTTCAGTTTTTCACCATTGAGTATTATGTTAGCTATGGGTCTGTCACACATGGCCTTTATTATGTTGCTGTACATTCATTCTATACCTATTTTATTGAGCATTTTTATCATAAATGGGTGTTGAATCTTGCCAAATGCTTTTTCTGCATCTATTGTGATGATATGACTTTTATGTTTCATTTTATTAATGTGGTATATCACTTTGATTGATTTGCAGATGTTGAACTATCTTTGCATTCATGGAATAAATCCCAATGGATCATGGTGTATGATTCCTTTAAAGTACTGCTGTATACAGTTTGTTAAATATATTGTTTAAATATATTTAATATATATTTAATATATTGTTAAAGAGTTTTTCAAATATATTGTTAAAGAGTTTTACATCTATGTTCATCAGAGATATTGGTCTGTCATTTTCTTTTTTGTGTTGTCTTTGTCTGGTTTTGGTATAAGGGTAACGTTGGCCTCATAAGATGAGTCAGGAAGCATTCCCTCCTCTTCAATTTTTTGGAAGAGTTTGAGAAGGATAGGCAGTAAATCTTCCTTGATTGTTTGGTATAATTCAGCTTGAAAGCCATCTCATCCCAGACTTTTGTTTTTTGGCAGGTTTTTGATTACTGTTTCAATCTCCTTACTAGTGATCAGTCTATTCAGATTTTCTATTTCTTCAGGATTCAGTCTTGGAAGGTTGTATGATTCTAAGAATTTATCCATTTCTTCTAGGTTATCTAATTTGTTCATAGTATCTCTTATAATTCTTTGATTTTTGTGTTATCCATTGTAATTTTCCCTCTTTTGTTTTTAATTTTATCTCAATCTTCATTTTATTTATCTTAATCTTCTCTTTTTTTCTTAGTAGTCTAGCTAAAAGTTGTCATCTTGTTTTTCTTTTCAAAGAGCTAGCTGTTAGCTTCATTGATCTTTTCTATTGTCTTTTTAGTCTCTGTTTCATTTATTTCCACTCTGATTTTTACTATATCCTTCCTTTCACTGATTTTGGGCTTCATTTGTTCTTCTTTTTCTAGTTTCTTTCAGTATAGTGTTAGATTGTTTAGTTGAGATGTCTCCTGTTTCTTGAGGAAGACTTCTATTGTTATAACCTTCCCTCTTAGTACTAATTTTGCTGCATCCCATAGATTTTGGCATGTCATATTTTAATTCTCATTTGTCTTCAGGTATGTTTTATTTCTCTTTTGACTTCTACTTGACCCAACAGTTGTTCAGTAGCATGATGTTTAGTCTTCTCATATTTGTGATTTTTCCCAGCTTTCTTCTTATAGTTGATTTCTAGTTTCATACCATTGTAGTTGAAAAAGATGTTTGATATTATTTCAATCTTCTTAAATTTACTGAGACTTGTTTTGTGTCCCAACATATGGTCTATCATTGAGACTGTTCCATTTGCATTGAGAAGAATGTGTATTCTGCTGCATTTGGATGGAGTGTTTTCATAAATTTATTAAGTCAATCTGGTCTAATGTTTCATTTAAGACTGATGTTTCCTTATTGACTTTCTGTCTGGATGATCTATCCATTAATATAAGCGAGGTGTTAAAGTCCCTACTATTATTGTTTTGATGTTAATTTCTCTTTTAAGTCTGTTAATACTTACTTTATATATTATGGTGCTCCTATGTTAGGTGCACATATATTAATAAATGTTATGTCTTTTTGATTGATTATTCCCTTTATCAATATACAATGTCCATCTTTGTCTCTTGTTACCTTTTTTGGCTTGAAGTCTATTTTGTTTAATATAAGTATGGCTACCCTTGTTTTCTTTTGTCTGCCATTTGCTGGGAGTATCATCTCCCATCCCTTCTTTCTTCACTTTTAAAATGAAGATTCTATTTGAATAATTTCTAGATTTCTACCTTTAAGCTTGCTGATTCTCTCTGAATTTATATGGTCTGCACCATTTTCAATGCTTTCTATTGCATTCTTCATCTCATCTATTGATTTCTTCAGCTCTAGAATTTGTTTGATTCTTTCTTAGAGTTTCAACCGCTTTGGTAACATATCACTTTTGTTCATTAATTTTATTCCTGAGCTCACTGAACTGCCTTTCTGAGTTTCCTCATAGCTTGTTGAATTCCTTCATGACAGTTAATTTGAATTCTCTAAGTGTTAGATCACAGACTTGGCTTCTGGAGAATTGTATTTTTTTTTTCTTTTTGTGATACCATGTTACCATGGTTTTTAATGGTGCTTAATGATTTATTCCTCTGGTGGCTCATTTGAAATAGTGAACACATTTCTTGTTTAGGTAAAACTTTTTTTACTTTGATTCCAATTCAACAGGTTGGTACTTAGAGGCTTTTCTTTTGTTTTTCAGTAAGTGGCACTATAGCACAGTTTTTGGTTTCTCTTACCTGAGCTGCCTCTGGCTACACTTGAGAAGTGTCACTTTCCAACCTCCACCACCTCTGCCAGAGGTGTCACTGGTGGTGCCCTTGTTGTCTCTGTTTGTGCCTCACAAATATCTTGCTGCTACCAGGGTCACTGCTGACACCGGTATCATTGCTGGGGACAGTGAGATGGACTACACTGTATCCAAGTTCTCCTTGGTTGTGGGCACTGCTACCACAGTGGGGTGATGGGGATAATGGGGGGGTTCAGGATCAAAGGTGTCTCCACTGCTTCTGGAGTTGTCAGGTTTGTGGGCACCACCACCATGGGCAGGGGCCAGAGTCACAGGAGTACCAAGGCTGGAGGGACCAGGGTCTTGGACCCTGTTGCTGCTGCTGCCCAGTTCTCTGTGGGCACAGGTGACAGAATCATAGGCTCTGCCTCTACTGTTCCCTCATTCTGCCTTCTCTGAAGTCCACCCACCTTCAGATGTATAGACATGCAAATCTCTCTGTTGTCCTGGTGTACTGGGCAGAGGAACCTTCGTTGAGTTATAGACGTCTTACTAGTTGTAGATTGAAAGAGAGAAGGAAAGGAAGCTTCTCACACCACCATGATGCTGACGTCACTCTCCTTGACCATGTTCTAGATAGGTGAGTTTCCCATACAGCTAAATTCCAGAAAGGTGAGATGTATTTTCTTAAAACAGATTAAAAATAATCTCTTACCTAATATATACGGATATAACTTTTTTTTTTTTAATTTTTTAAATTTATTTATTTATGGCTGTGTTGGGTCTTCGTTTCTGTGCAAGGGCTTTCTCTAGTTGCGGCAAGCGGGGTCCACTCCTCATCGCGGTGCGCGGGCCTCTCACTATCGCGGCCTCTTTCGTTGCGGAGCACAGGCTCCAGACGCACAGGCTCAGTAATTGTGGCTCACGGGGCCAGTTGCTCCATGGCATGTGGGATCTTCCCAGACCAGGGCTCGAACCCGTGTCCCCTGCATCGGCAGGCAATCTCCCAACCACTGCACCACCAGGGAAGCCCCCGGATATAACTTTTTATACTTAAAACATTTTTATTATAGAAAATTTTAAACATAAACAAAAGTAAAGAATATACTTGACTTCCCATACACCTATCATACAGCTTTAGCAATATTTAAATCATGGCCAATCTTGATTCATATACCCCTCATATCCCAGATTTATGCTTAAGCAAATCAAAAACTTCAAATTATTTCATATGTAAATGGAAGAATAGATAATATCTTTTAGATATCTCTAAAAGACAAGAAAGCTTAACATACATATATACATATACATATATATAAAATTGTGATACTATTATCATACTTTAAAAAGATTAAAATAATTTGGGTAAGAATTCTCAAAAGAAAATTCATGTATTTGCTAAATAACATATATTGAATATATATCATGTTCCAGGCCTACCTAAACATCTTTAAGCCTCAACCAATAAATTTTTTGTGCATGTGTGAAGAAATTTATCTGTAGTAATAATTGGCAGAAGTGGGATTTCATGATTTCAAAGTTATCCAGTTACAGACACAAGCAAAGGATGCCCTTTAGGAAAGATAAGTCTCCTAGCTGGAATTCACTTTGAGTCTCTGAAACCTCTTACATGGTTAGGGTCTATCCCATAAATTTAAACACCTATGATTCTACACTCAAATTACATAACTATTTCTTTTTTTTTTCTTTCTAGCAGCCTCTAAGCTGTCTGTTATTTTAAAGGTTTTTTTAAAATTTGTGTTAATTGTTGTGAATTTTACATCTGCGCCATTAAACATTTACTCTTCAAATTATTATCAATAACATTCCTATTATTACAGTTATTTACAACTTGCTTGTTTACAATCTCTGTATTACCCAGGATGCAACAGAATTAACTTACTCCAAGTTATTAAATTTTTCCTTCTTATCAATGCTAATGTTCTAGGACTGAAGGGCTTAGAAGATAGCTACTAATTGCCAGGATTCAATTCTCAAGTATGTTAATAATTCCTAGAAAGTATGGTCTGGCTTGTGAACTGGAAGTCAGGTTGTGATCTGTTTCTGGCACCCTGACTCTGTCTTGTGTATCATTTACTGCATATGTGCCTCACTATCCTTGTTGTTAGAAGGGGGTAACAAGATAATAATACACATCCCTGTGTTCCACACAAAAATATTGTAAGAATTAATACTCAGAAAGAACTTCTGAGCTTAGTGAGAAAAGGCACTTTAGAATATAAACACCATTCAATTATTCTTATCACTGTGAGCTAGAAAAATGCTAGGAAGAAATAGCATGATTATTGTGGCATGCATTAAGTCAAACAAGAGAGCAGACTAGTGGGGAATCCCATCAAAGATAAAAATTACTTTGACCAATCCTTCCTTCCCTCTAGCCACTGAAAGAAATTATTTTTATAGCCATGTTTAAATGATACCCTAACTTCCTTTCATTTTGCTTAAAATCTGTGATACAGGAATTGTGCTTAAATGAAATTTCCATCAGCTTTTACATATTTAAAAAAGCAAGTGCATTTTAATGCACATGTTGAACATTAAATCATTTTCTGCTGAAGCTATTGCAAGTAAGTAGTAATTGTAAAAGAGATTCTTTTTGATGAAACAAAATGAAAGTAGACTGCTAATGTTCACCTCAGATTTTCTCATCATTTCATTAACTGTTCAACTAGGAAAGATATTTTTTATAATGATGGGCAAGAAAATCACACTCATCAATATGTATCCATATTCGTATGTTGGTACACTAACTCTGAAACCTTAAAATAAGAGCACAGAAATATGTGAAATGCATATGCCCCTTGAAATGATTTGTGAGAACTATTTTATTTGTTCAACAACTGTCTCTTCATTCACAGTATTCAGACACCAAATTCATTAAGAAATATAACAAAATTTAAATAAGAATCAGTTTGCTTTTCCACAGACTTGTCTTTTCAGGAAACAGGAATTTGACAGACAAAAATTAGTGGAGCAGATTAGATTCCTTGTGTACTAGCTACAAACTTCTGTTCTACTTTTGTATCAACTGTAAACTCAAACCCTGTCCCTCCCCATTTACTCTTTGTATCTTTATAAAATATTTTTCTTTACATTCAACTCTTTTACATTTCCACATATGGCTTGCCCCAAACCTTAAAGTAATTATGCAGTTTAAGACATTGTGAAACTGTAAAGATTCAGCCTGTTTTAAGCAAGAATAATAAAGCAGTAAAGCTTTGAAAAGACAGTTTCAGCTGGTACAGACAGGGAGCTGAGAATGCTACTGCTGAGCTTGCATTGCCCCCTATCGTTGCTATCTGACAGTTACGGAGGAAGAGAAGCAACATGCTCTGTCCTCTCGGTGTACAGCAGCATCTGGGTACTACAATTTGAGCTTCAGCTCAGTTCTGAATAAACACCTTACAGCATGAGATCATCGATCCAGATGCTAATATTTTGGAAATGTATATACTTTATTTCAACTCTTATTAATGCAGTAAATTAACAACATTTCACTGACTTAATCACTTTATTTTTTGTTTTGTTTTGTTTTTGTTTTTGTGGTACGCGGGCCTCTCACTGTTGTGGCCTCTCCCGTTGCAGAGCACAGGCTCCGGATGCGCAGGCTCAGCGGCCATGGCTCACGGGCCCAACCGCTCCGCGGCATGTGGGATCTTCCCGGACCAGGGCACGAACTCGCGTCCCCTGCATCGGCAGGCGAACTCTCAACCACTGCGCCACCAGGGAAGCCCAACTTAATCACTTTAGTACATATTGTCAACATTACACAAATTTTCAAATTATGGTAGTGAAAATTCTTTCATATAACAAATATTTTGATAGTTACTTTCAAGTATGTAGCTCTCTGAGGAAGACACTTCTTTTTTTCTGAACTCCAATTTTACGTCTTGTCAGTTTGGTACCATCTAGCACTGAGTCTCAAGTTTAAGTTGTGCACACACCTATATTTTTACTTCCAAACTAGATGGTGAGTTCAGTGAAAGCAGGGGCTATGCCCCATGTCATTGTATACCCACACAGTGATAGAAGAGTGCTGCTATCAAGAAAAGCTGCTCTATCAAGTGAAGATTATTGATATGTTTGTTTGAATTTATTTTATTACTAATTTAATTGTCTTAGGTCCAGTTCCCTAGAAACAGAGCATAAGAAAGTAAATCGGATGCACGAGTTGTACTAAGGGCATGATTTTTAGGCAAAGCTTGCAAAGGAGGGAGAAAAACAAGAGAAGAAAGAACTGAGCAAAGATGTGGTCTCAGGTAAAGTCTAGCCTTGGCCTGATCCTCAACATGGGTGGAATGGGAGTCTGAAGCATAAATTGCACTACAAAGATGCTCCTCCTTGAGACAAGAGAGCCAGCCTTTTGTACCCCTTATTTTGGGGGCCATTAGCTGTGGCCACCCCTGGATAGTGGGAGGTGTGTAACCTGCTGGGTGAGGCAGTAATCTCAACTGAGGGCAAATCTCCAGAGAAGGGGGCAGCTGTGAGCTGTGAGTGGCCAATACTCCTTGCAAATGGGGGACAATACAAGGGCCAGTAAAGGGAATCTGGGCTGAGCATCTACAGCATCCATTTCATTGCTCTTCTTTCTTACGTAAGATTTACTCCCATCCAGGCACAGATTCTCCAGGATTCTGCGGTCACAGTTCTTGAGCAAACTTAGTAGCTGCTGCAGTTGGTCTTATGGCAAAAACTAGTACTCATCTCCCTCTTCTATCACCCTTTCTATATTCCTCTCTCTCTCTAGCACTTCCACTGGACTTGATAGCTTACCTAGTGGAGTAACACAGAGCCTCATCCCTGAGGTTTGAACCCCTGTTACAAAGACATCATAAGGAAGGTCGTGGTTGCTGTACTTGCCCATTCACAGTTACAAATGAGCATGAGAGGACCTAGATACCTCCCTCTCCCACCCTAGGGAATCAACTAAGTGCCAAACACGTTCTTTCCTGCTCCTAGATGTCCTGACTCCCAAAGAAGACAAGGGTCAATTACTCTTGCTCTGTGTTTACTGGCCTACTGCCACTAGGTGCCCAAAACAACCAGGTAGCCGTTGTACCTTTCCATTTACTAGGAATCTTATTGTGTCGACAGGTGAAGGACCCCATCTGGAAAGCCAGCTCCTCTAGACATACAGAACTTAAGGTTTCAGGGTCAAGAAGCACAAATTCCACAAGCAGGTCAATGGGAATGATAGTGAGTGGGACCACTCCTTCTTTCACCCCTAGTTCCCAAAGCCATATGTATTAGTTTTCTAGGACAACAGTTTCTGGATGGTACACTAGGTGATTAGATCAATTATTCCCATGGTCATGTGCCCACTTCTCTACCTTCTTTGCAAAAAAAAAAAAAAAAAAAAAGATCTCTTAGTGTGAGATGTTATTACACAGGGCTTCATGCCAGTAAATCAAACACTCCATGAGCAACTGGAGTATGATATTGGTCAAAGTCCTGTGGGCAAGAAATGTGAATCCATACAAGTCAGTCCTGGTCAGGATAAAGTCTGCCTTTTTCAAGACAGAAAGAGTCCCATTAAAAAATGGCAGCCAGGGCTTCCCTGGTGGCGCAGTGGTTGAGAGTCCACCTCTCGATGCAGGGGACAGGGGTTCGTGCCCTGGTCCGGGAAGATCCCACATGCCGCGGAGCAGCTAGGCCTATGAGCCATGGCCGTTGAGCCTGTGCATCCAGAGCCTGTGCTCTGCAACGGGAGAGGCTGCAACAGTGAGAGGCCTGCGTACCAAAAAAAAAAAAAAAATGGCAGCCAGTAGCTGACTGGTCTCCTTACAGGATGGTATCATATGACACATTCAACACTAATCTCTGTTGTTGACAGGTCAGGCATTCAGGAGCAGCAATTGGCTAGATAGATCTTGGTGAGACAGAGAACATGCTCTTGGGCATATACATAGATTCCATCTCTGCCACCATGGGCCCTCTATTCACATGCTCATGATGCCATCATTGTCATGGTCAGGGAGAGAAGCTGACTGATAATAATTGGCCAAGTCATCCTGTCCATTTGGTTGTTTAGTGATTTTTCTATAAAGGTTCCACACTGGTGTACAATAAAAAGAGCTTCCTGTTTCCTTTCCACTCCATCTACATATCTCCTTCCAGACATCTTTATTTAACCTTGATCTCACACTATTGCTCCTTCTAGATCCCTTGGCTAACCATCTAAATTATTTATCACTGTCTATGAATTGATGCATATTATTACTTCAAACCATATCTCTTTTTACACAATAACTAGGATCTCTGCCCAAAGCCCTTCCACTGGTAGGTTTCCCTTCCTTCATCATTGTCTTTCAAAGCCACTCTTGAATGGAAGTATAATGCACCAGCTATTCATTTTAGGGTTGCACCAACATATTGACTTATCTGTGAACCAAGCTCAGATTTTGTATTCCCCTCTGTCACCTACTCACCGGAAACTCCTATGAGGTCTGTCACAGGATGCCTTCCCATAGAAGTAGACTCAGTTCTAGTATTTAGAATACTGGATGTTTTTAAGAGTCCCCTTGAGATCAACACCTATGAAAGAGAGAAGAAGAAAGCAGTATTGGAAAGAAGTCAAGTTATACAGCAGCCTTTGCCAACTCCATGGAGATGTCTGGATAAATACCTCTCACAGATACCTAAACTGACCCTTCAGAATTATCTTGAGTTAGGCCAAAGTGACCACACCCTTATATCTGCATTGATTGGTAAGAGACATGACCGTGAGGGAGGCAGCTTTATGCAGCTGAAGCAATCCCTGGAAGATATGAGAGCTGAAGCGTATCTTTTCACAGCACCCCTGCAAGATGGGGCATTGAGTCCTCCATTGAAGAGGGTTCTGAGAAGTTCATCACAGTGTCCATCAAAAAGCCATTGGTAAAGAGCTGAGGCAAGGTTGCTGACACAACAGTGATAGGTAACAGGGAGTTCTAGCTACCTTGTTTGTGCAGCTCTCAGGAGCCCTCTGGACCTGCTTGAGCTTACATATCCTAGATATGTCACTCCCATCTTATAATGGGTTGATGCTGGGTGGGCCGACCCTACCCAATCTTATGTCTTGGTGGTCTGACATAACCCAGCTCATGATGAGAAATTCTGGCTGTATGGTCACTTGAGATCCCACTGTTAGATGCTTCATCTCTAGGAGGGCCCACTAGCATGCCAGTATCTGTCTGTAGAATGGTATATAGTTCTTTGCTGCATATAGCATGTCCTTGCTCTAGAAGTTCAGGAGTCGAAGTTTCAGCTCTTCTATTAGGGCTTGACAGAATCTCCTTATAGCATGATTTTCTACCATAAAATGGTATTTATGGAGTATGTATGAGGTATGCATGAGGTCTTCCTGGACATACGGCTAGTAGCGGGCTACTTGAACCACAGCTGGACCACCTGCCAAGTCATTTATTGCTCTAGGCCTTTTTAAAATCTAGCAGCTTTTAGGTCATATGAGGAATGGGTTAGAGCAATATTCCCAATTGAAGAATATTCTGCCTGAAGAGGTCTGCCAAGAGATACGATTCTTAGTAGAAGGAGATGCCAGGTGCAATAACTTGTCCTTTATCTGGGAGGGGATGTCCTGTCATGACCTTGACCATAGGACCACTCCCCTACCAAAAATAACCAAAAACTGTACCATTGAGGCAGCTTCTGAATATTAGTAGATTCTATCTTCCACCCTGTGTTACTTTGGAGATGTGCCTGTATGTCCTAGGCCACTGAACCCCCGCCCCTCTGAATCATGCCATCGCTAAGTATTTGTGAGGTTTATCCTCCACCCCCTGGAGCACACATGTTTTACCAAGGAACCAATAATTATCGCCACTTCTGGTTCAACAATATATTGAACCAATATGATATTCTGTGGGATATCCAGATGACCCATGCCCGACTGAAATATAAGACAATTTCAATATACGAAATATATTATGAGACATTTAACATAGCTCCAAGGACAGTAAGTGTATATTGTCTGTCCCAAGTCAGTGTTAACTGCTTCTGATCTTCTTCTTTTATACGCATGGAAAAAAATGTATTCCAAATCTCAATAGCCACATATCCAAAACTGTATTAATCTGCTCAACTAAAGATATCATATCTGACACAGCTGTCACAATTGGGATTGCCACTGGTTAACTTTATGGTTAATTCACTGTCATCTTTTATGATACCTCTGATTTTACATGGATCAGATTGATGAATTAAATGAACATATAATGGTACCACAATCCTTACAACTTTAAGGCTTTGAGAATAGAACTAATCTCTTCCATTTCCCTGTGGATACAATATTATTTTCGATTTATTATATTGGCTGAGATGGGGTTAGTGGGGCAGTTTCGTGGACTTTCACTGAAGTTGTTCCTACTGAACTACTCACAGAACTATAAGAGAGTTCTGCCAACTGCTAAGTATGTCCATTATGATTATATGATTATATACATCCTAGGCTGAGATTAAGCTTTACTCTTGAGTTCTGTGACTCATAATTAAGTCCTATGCTTGGTCTTCAATCTGTCTGCCCTCCAGCTGCAAGAGTTGAAGGTCCTTTTAAAAGCTGCCAAAGAGGTTCTCTCACTCTCATACTTGGCTTTAAATTAGTGACTGATTGCCCTGGGCCTGTTATTTCATCTCTTCAAAGCACCAGTGGTATTCAGAAATAGCTTCCCAATTCCACAGTCTTTATAATTTATATTTCTCTTGTACCTCTGAAATGCCAGAGATATTGCACAAGCCAGTTCATCTACTTCTTCCCATATCCTATCCCAGTAGACCTCAGTGACAGTTGTAGCAACTGCATTGTGTTACATGCCAGAGCTATGCAAACTCCATCTACCTACCACCAGTGATGAGGTATTTGTTACAAGCCAGACTTCATGATTCTAACTCCAGAATCTCATTCTTAGAGTCTGCTTCCTTAGACCACCTTTGGCACCATCTTTGGTCAGTTTCCTTGACAATAGAGCCCAATCCAGAGTTTCAGATGGAAGAGGAAGGTCTCTTCAAGAATAGGTATAAGGGTGGGAGTGAAGCAGTAAAAGGAAGGAGAAAGAGCTAATCAGGAATGTGGTCTCAGCATTGGCATTAGTAATTTTTTTTGGATATGTCTATTCAGATAAGGAAAACAAAAGCAAAAGTAAATGGGACTACATCAAACTTTTTAAAAAAGCTTTTGCACGGCAAAGGAACTTCTAAGCAAAATGAAAAGACCACCTACTGAATAGGAGAAGGTATTTTCAAACGATATATCCAATAAAGGGTTACTATCCAAAATATCACACTTGTCAGAATAAATATCATCCAAAAGACAACAAATAACAAGTGTTGGTGAGGATGTGGAGAAAAGGTAACCCTTTATACACTAGATGAGAATATAAAGCAGTGCAGCCACTATGGGAAGCAGTATGGATATTCCTCAAAAAAATTAAAAATAGAACTAACATATGATCCAGCACTTCCACTCCTGGGTATTTATCCTAAGAAAACAAAAACACCAATTTGAAAAGATATGTGAACTGCTATGTTCATTGCAGCATTATTTATAATAGCTAAGATATGGTAACAGTCTAAGTGCTCATCAATAGAAAAATGGATAAAGAAGGTATGGTATATACATGTATATACAATGTAATATTAGCCATAAAAAAATAATGAAATCTTGCCATTTCCAACAACATGGATGGACCTAGAAGTGAAATTAGCGATTATATGAAATAAGTCAGACAGAGAAAGACAAATGCTGTATGATCTCACTTATTGTGGAATCTTAAAAAAGAAAAAAGAATAAACATAACAAAACAGAAACAAAGTTATAGATACAGAGAACAAACAGTTGCCTGAAGGGAGGGAAGTGGGGGAGGAAAGAAATAGGTGAGGGAGATTAAGAGGCACAAACTTCCAGTTGGAAAATAAATGAGTCAAGAATATGAAATGTGCAGTGTGGGGAATATAGTCAATAAGTATGTAATACCTTTGTATGGTGACAGATCGTAACTAGGCTTATTGTGATGATCATTTTGAAATGTATAGAAATATTGAATCACTATGTTATGTAAAAGGAACTAACATAGTATTGTAGATCAATTATAGTTCAAAAACAGACAAACAAACTCATAGAAGAAGAATCAGACTTGTTACCAGAGGAGGGCATGAGGGAGGGAGAATTGGATGAATGCAGTCAAAAGGTACAAACTTCCAGTTATAAGATAATAAGTTCTAGGGATGTAATGTACAAATGATAAATATAATTAACACTGCTGTGAGTTATGTATGAAAGTTTTCAAGAGAGCAAATCCTAACAGTTCTCATCACCAGGAAATTTTTTTTCTATTTTTTTAAATTTTGTATCTATATGAGATGATGGATGTTCACTAAACTTATGATAATCATGTCATGATGTATGTAAGTAAAATGCTGTATACCTTAAATTTATACAGTGCTGCATGTCAATTATATCTCAATAAAACTGAAAGAAAAAAAAAAGACTGTGGTCTCAGGTAAAGTCTAGCCTTGGGCTGATACGGGCAGATTGCAAGGAGTCTGAAATATAAATCTCACCACAGTGTTGTCTCCCTTTGAGTCAATGAAGCTAGACTTCTGTACTCCTGTATCAGTCAGACATAGTCTAAATGCCATCCCTGAGTCTGAAATATAAATCTCACCACAGTGTTGTCTCCCTTTGAGTCAATGAAGCTAGACTTCTGTACTCCTGTATCAGTCAGACATAGTCTAAATGCCATCCCTGAAGTGGGGTAAGGAGCGTCACAGCCCACTGGCTAGACTGCTCCCATCAGCCAAAGGGCATTTTGTAATAGGGAAAAACAAATCTGACTCCATATTGGATCTGTTTCTTTTACTTTAACCTTTGTATTCTATTGCTTTTGCTACAAGTTAATCACTAAAGGGATGTTGCCTATAGCTTAAGATATACATAATGGCCCATTTCCGGGAACCTTGCCTCCCATGCCTGAGCTGTAAGTTAAAATAACTTTGTTTAGCTCACAGAAAACATCCTGACCAGGCCCATCTGTGAATGGCTGCAGGAAAGAAGAAATTAACACATCCCCTTTGGAGTCTGGCCAGAAACAGGAAATATTTACAACAACTTACTGCCTTTTTTTCCCCTTTACCTCCTTATCTCTCCCTCTTTGTTCTATGAAATAAACTAGCATCCAAACCCAGGTGAGAAAGTTCTTTTAGACACTAGCCCACCATCTTCTCGGTCTTCAGGCTTTTTAAATAAATTTACTATTCCTTGCCCCAACAACTCATCTCTTGATTTATTGGTCTGTTGTGCAGCAGGCAGTATGAGCTAGGACTAGATAACAATTTCTCAGGGTACAGGAGGTAGGGGATGGGGGCTAGGAGGTGGGAGTGGGTTGAAAACTGTGATATATTTGTAGCCAACACTGCTAGCAGCTGGGGTATGGGTGCAAAAGCCCAGGAAAGGAGATCTAGGCAGGGACCATGGATTCCACTAAGCTAAAAAAATTACTGACCCTGGCATCAGGAATAACTTTCAATTAATGACCCCAGATAGTTTTTTTATATAGTAACTTCATCCAAGATCTGTTTGGGCAGAGAAAAAATATATAATATATACAAATCTTCATATAATCAAAGATTCATGAACAAGTTTCATAAGATCACACTGAGGAATCAGAATATTTGCTTGGAGTAACTTATAAGATGACATCAAACTGAGGGCTAGAAGTTGGCATCACATAGCACTCAGCTGGAGAGGACATGCAGAACAAATTCATTTGGCTGCCAGCACAGCTCCCTTCTTGTCTCCTTCAGGAGTTGCTGCCAGCCAGCAGCAACTCAAACTCTATCCTAGTCTAGGTGAGGAACTTATAAGGTAACCAATTCAGAAAGTCAGCGCTTAAAAAATTAATTATAACATTACTGGCTTCATCCTGATGACAGATAAAGAAGAGTTTCTCTTGAATCTATCAATAAATTGTTAGTATCTAAAAAACCAAAATTCTATCTAAAATATATCCTAAAAAGCAAAAGTCACAATTCTATCCACAGAGTAAAGAGCAATAATCACATTTCTACCCACACGGTAATTCAGCTACTGAATCTGTTCTTCACAAAACTGAAGTCAAGAAAGCAAGTCTCCTGTGTGTGTATATATATATATACATATATATATATATATATATATACACACATATGTATATATGTGTATATATATATATATATATATATATATATGTATATATAAAGTAGGATATAGAATATCCTACTCTATATCAGCACAGCCGTTTAGCATTCCTTTGGCATGACCAAAAAAAAAATCAGTGGCTCCCATTAGCCAGTCCGTTCCTAACAAGGACATTAGATATTTTCATCTCCTCCCTCCCCATTAAAACTTAAAGAACAAATGTCTCATATTAGTCTGTGCCTTCCCTATAAAATCCCACTGACATGATGAAATCATGAAAATCCCCACAGATTTTAGTCTGTGCCTTCCCTATAAAATCCCACTGACATGATGAAAAATAGAAAAGCAAATTTTAAAAAAGAACTTAACATTGCTAAAATGCAGAAGCCATCAATGATCAAGAAACATTAATTTTTTTCCAGAAGTTGTTAAGGAGCATGACTAAAGGAAAGGTTTATTGATGTTGAGTACCCTGTTATTCAACATTAGAAAGGAAAAGAACTCAGCCTATTAAGTGAGTGCTTAGCTTTCTCCAACAGGACTCAGGAAATACCCAGGTTTCACACAGCAGGGTATAAAGCAAAGACCTTTAGATTGAGTCTGTCTCCCATAAGGACTGGCCACTGCTTTTTTTTTTTTTTTTTACTACATCTGGTGGGCAGCCTGTACTAAGTGAAGTTTGTATTTTACTATGGTGTTCTTCAACAAAGACAGTGAGTAAAAGAGGGGACAGGGGTTTGCAACATCTCAGCTAACTTTAAACCATCTCAACAAATCCAAAATGGAAAAAAAAGACTAAGTTGAACTGTGAACTCCTATAACACACTAACCATCATTATTGCCCTCTTTTCTTCTTTGCTATTGGCAACTGCAGCTTTGAACTTTGTTGGGCAGCCTTAAATTCCCACCAACAGGAATTGGAGAAGAGAGTGCCAGTAAGGAGCAAATCGAAGGACTTTGGAAACTCAGCTAGAGGCGACAGGAAAGTGAATCCCAGCCTTCTACCCCAGGCTTCACAGGGGTCAGAGAGTCTTGGCATATTTCAGAGTAAAAGCTGCTTCACTGGATCCTTGAGCTGCCTATTGATGGACCTCACCTACTGGACTGTCCTCTATGGTGAACTCCCCCGCCCATCAAAGTCCACTCACCATACCAGCACAGAGTCCACCACCAATATCAGTGCAATGTTTATAAAATAGTAACATAGACATTTCTTGAAGACCATCAATAAACAATCGTTCAAATAAGGAATACTGAGGAGATGAGTTAAAAGAGATGAGTTAGAGCCAAATTAACTAAGATTAAAAAATTGCCAAGACATTAAGGGAAAAAAAAAGGTATGAAAGAGTCTTTACAGCATGGTTACATTTTTATTTGAAAATTTTAAGCATGTTTAAGTAGATGCAATGTATTATATGGACATAGAATATAATGCAAGCACAGACTAATAGCTAAAATAAAATGTAACAACATGTGCATTGTGATTGCATATGAGTATTAAGATTATAGGCAATATTTTTACTTTTTAAATTTTTATTGTTTAAATATTTACTTTTTAATCAGAAAAAAATCAGTACAGATTTTTCCATTTATGGTGGTAGTTTATCACATGGAACTGATAAAAAGTTTGATAGTCTATGGCTGTGCATGTGTATCCTCTCTTGAATATGTGTTCTTTTTCTTTTATCTTAACAATTTCTTATGTAGAAGTTGAGAATCCAATAGAAAGAAATTCTGACCACTAGGCAAGACAGAAAATCTTGCTTCACTCTTGAAAGAAATGGCTCCCCATTCAGGCTATATATTGGTATAGCTCTGGCAAAAGTACAACATTCAAGGACAACTTTAGTGTTATGGTCCTACTTCTTTTATGTGACTGTGTTAACAGCAATTTACACCTTTGAAATTTGGTTATTTGGTTATTTCCATAGCATAGCCTTCAGACATCTATTTCTGGTAATAGTGGATTAAGTAACTCCTCCTAACACTCCTGGTAAAGACACTAGAAAACCTGAATAAACATCAGAAAAAGTAGATAAATAGTATTTGAATGTATTAGAAAGCAAACAAGGGATTGAAGGCCAAGAATGGGGAGAGGTTGAAACCTAAACAGGTAAGCCTGGCAATTAGGGCCACTTTTCTCCTAGGGACATCTGCTGTTTCTGAGAATTTGGTTAGGAGTCAGAGTCAACTACAAGTAGCTCTCTCAGGGACTGATGCCCAACTTTAAATCATCTTGATCCTTGAGCTTGGGTTAAGGTGATCCCAGATTGCTAGTTTTTCTGACTGCCCGACAGAAGCAAAAGTAAATCCTCCCTGTAGAAAGACAGTCTTATCCTGAGCTTCAGGAAACTTTTATAAATTTTCATCTGAGATTATTTTCATTTTGCCTGATGGGTATTTGGTATTTCTTATAATATGAATCTGCTGATGATGAAGGCCTGCTTGATTAAAAATAACTTCATTTCAATTTTATTATGGAAGGATATTTTTTCCCTTGGAATAGAATTCTAGGCTGTTAGTAATTTTCTCAGTGTCTTAAAGATATAATCCCTGTCTCTTTGTTTCCATTGTTTATAATGTAGTATCACCAACGCTCAAAATTCAAGGTAGCTTGAACTCCAAAAGCCATCTCAGTATTCTCAGTAAGTCAATAATAAATGGACTAGGTAGACTTCTACAATAGGTCTCCACTCAATATCTCCACTTCCCTAACATCCACTCACTCATCAGTCCACTGCAGTGTGGCTTCTATCCTCAATATTATTCTGGAATTATTCTCATTAAAAACAATAGTATCTGTCTTACATGCCAAAGAACATGCAGTAATATTATTGTTCCTCAGAAGCATTGCCCACAGTCAGTAACATTTTCTTTTATGCTAGATTCTCATACAAACACACTCTCTTGGTTCTCTTCATCTCTGGGCATTTTTTTTCCTCAGCTTTTCAAACTCCTCTTCCCTTTGCAGCCTATATTTTGGCCATATTGACAAGTCTTTTGCTTCCTCAATGCCACACAATCTTCTGGCTCCTCGTGCTAGTATCTCTCTGCCTAAAAAAGCCACTCCTCCTAATCTGGAAATTTTTTTGTCAGGTTAAGTATTTTCATCTTGGTTCTCAATTTAAATTTCCTCTGGAAAAAGTTTTTTTCTATATTCCCAACACTAGGTTAGGAGCTCCCATTTTTTTGTTACCAAGCATTGGTTGTAGTACTTATATTTTACCATTGATTATTTGTTTAATTATATTATTTCTTGCTAGGACTTCAGCTCTAAGAGGATAAGGCCATCTTTTTGTTCACTACTGAGTCTCCAAAGTCCAACACATTGCTAGCCTCTAGAAGGTGATGAATCAATATTTACTGAGTAAATAAATCTGCTCTGGTCTTTCCATGTCTCCATGTACCATGCCAGTTCCCCTAATCAGCTTTCGTTATTGAATTTCTACAAAGGCCTCCAAACATATGTCCATATCTTTCTCCTGCTCACTTATATCCTAACCTACATGTTGATTTCAGATTAATGCACTCCATTTGGCCTTTAAATATTATTAAATATTATTATCCCCCTTCCCTTTCCACCAGTCCTGGGCAATCTCATCTATCTATTCATACACACACACACACACTCACACACACACACACGGACACAGACACCTTCAAATGTAATATGTTATAGTCACATATTTATTAAATATTGAGGTACTCACAGGCTTGAAGATAGCATGTGGTTACTTAGAAAAATGTATGATACTGAGTTAAATTGTGGAAAACATCTTATAGTTACCTATTTGTAACATAAATGTGCATTTGTTATACTTTCAACATTTGTTACATAAACAAATTACAAGATAATGCCCACAACATAACTCATTATCTTCCATATTTCTAAGTGCTCACCTGTCATCTTCAAAGCCAGGAGTCTCAATTTCCTCATTATTAAAATATGAGTAATGATATCACTTTCCATCATTTTAGTCCCTTTCTGTCCTTTCTATTTAAATATTCCACAGACAATCTTGGTTACTCTGTCAAACACATAATCCATTAACTCGATCACATCACCAAACTTCCACCCTGTTTTTTATAAATTGCAACATTGTTATGGACTAAATTGTGTTCCTCCTCCCAGACTCTTAGGCTGAAGCCCTAACCCCCATTGTGACTATATTTGGAAACAGAGCCTTTAAAGAGGTTATTAAGGTTAAATGAGGTCATAGGGTGGAGATCTAATCCACAAGACTTTATAACAGGTGTCTTTATAAGAAGAGGAAGAGACACAAGGGATGCACATGCCCAGAGAAAAGGCCATGTGAGGACACAGTGAGAAGCCAGCTGTCTGAAAGCCAAGGAGAGAGGCCTCAGGAGAAATCAACCTTGCTGGTATCTTGATCTCTACTTCCAGGCTCCAGAACTCTAAGGAAATAAATTACTGTTATCTAAACCACCCAGTATGTGGTATTTTGTTATGGTACTTTAAGTAGACTAATGCAATCAATAGCTATGTCACCAAGACAAACCATCTCATATAATCTGGGACAGGTCCTTCTCCCTTTACCTTGTTATATAGATTTATTTAAGATTCTTATCAATATCTTCCATCTAAATATGGCTTGATTTTGCATTTTTGTCTTTATCCCCACTTTATCTACATAGGTCCAAATTTCTTCATCTGCCTGAACTATAGCCCACTCCTAACTGTTCTGTTTCACCTCCAGTGTTGGTCCCCTTTATTCTGTACTCTACCTGCTACCTAGATCACCTTTCTACAGGATGACAAAGGTGGTTGACTTACTTCCCTCTCTTGAGCCTCTAATCTCCATGAGCTACAGGACAAGGGACAAATGCCTTATTTTGGAATATGTGGTCCTTTGAAATTGGACCCAACTGAACTCTACAGCCTTTCTCCATTACTATTTCTGCAGACTCCAGCCACATGAAAAAGGTCATAGCCTAGCCAGCCTTCCTATATTGGACTCTAATGTTTGCTTATTTTTCTCTTCACTCAGTGAAGCATTTCCAACATATCTGAACAGAAAAGGCTGTTCACTTCACTATGTGGTCATCACTGTTTATTCTTTTATAAATACCTCTGTTATACATTCATAGAATGCAGTGAGTATATTTACATGGCTATCTCACTAAACTATGAATCTTTGAGAACAAGAACAGTATGTAATTCATAATCATATTTTGTGTATTTAGCATTTGGGCCTGACCACAGTATTTGACAAAGAAGTGTTTCACAAATGAATATATAAAATATTAATTAATGGTATTAAAGCACAACTCAATCTTTTGAGTTCAAAAGTCTTTAAAAATATTCTATTGGTATAGAATGAAGATTGGGCTTCTCATTTGAGTATTCAAGACATGCTCCAGTGGACAAGAACTATGTTTTTCTATCTTTATGCCTCTGTTTCCAGTGTTCCCACAGTTCAAATATTACCTCCCACAAGCTAGAAATAACTACATTTTTTTAACATCTTTATTGGAGAATAACTGCTTAACAATGGTGTGTTAGCTTCTGCTGTATAACAAAGTGAATCAGCTATACATATACATATATCCCCATATCTCCTCCTTCTTGTGTCTCCCTCCCACACTCCCTATCCCACCCCTCTAGGTGGACACAAAGCACCGAGCTGACCTCCCTGTTACTATGCAGCTGCTTCCCACTAGCTATCTGTTTTACATTTGGTAGTGTATATATGTCCATGCCACTCTCTCACTTCGTCCCAGCTTACCCTTCCCCCTCCCCATGTCCTCAAGTCCATTCTCTACATCTGTGTCTTTACTCCTATCCTGCCCCTAGGTTTGTCAGAACCATTTTCATTTTTTTTTCTTTTTTTTTTTTTAGATTCCATGTATATGTGTTAGCATATGGTATTTTTCTCTTTCTGACTTACTACACTCTGTAAGACAGTCTCTAGGTCCATCCACCTCACTACAAATAATTCAATTTCATTTCTTTTTATGGCTGAGTAATACTCCATTGTATATATGTGCAAATCTTTTTTTTAAGGCTTCTTCCATAGATTTTATTTATTTATTTATTTTAACATCTTTATTGGAGTATAACTGCTTTACAATTGTGTGTTAGTTTCTGCTTTATAACAAAGTGAATCAGCTATACATATACGTATACATTCCCATATCTATTCCCTCTTGCATCTACCCCCCTTCCATCCTCCCGATCCCACCCCTCTAGGTGGTCACAAAGCACTGAGCTGATCTCACTGTGCTATGTTCCACATCTTCTTTATCCATTCATCTGTCCATGGACATTTACATTGCTTCCATGTCCTGGCTATTGTAAACAGTGATGCAATTAACATTGTTGTACATGACTCTTTTTGAATTATGGTTTTCTCAGGTTATGTGCCCAGTAGTGGGATTGCTGGGTCATATGGTAGTTCTATTTTTAGTTTTTTGAGGAACCTCCATACTGTTCTCCATAGTGGCTGTATCAATTTACATTCCCACCAACAGTGCAAGAGGGTTCCCTTTTCTACACACCCTCCCCAGCATTTATTGTTTGTAGACTTTTTGATGATGGCCATTCTAACCAGTGTGAGGTGATATCTCATTGTAGTTTTGATTTGCATTTCTCTAATGATTAATGATGTTGAACATCCTTTCATGTGTTTGCTGGTAATCTGTATACCTTCTTTAGGGAAATATTTATTTAGGTCTTCTGCCCATTTTTGGATTGGGTTGTTTGTTTTCTTGATATTGACCTACATGAGCCACTTGTATATTTTGGAGATTAATCCTTTGTCAGTTGCTTCGTTAGTAAATATTTTCCCCATTCTCAGGGTTGTCTTTTGGTCTTGTTTATGGTTTCCTTTGCTGTGCAAAAGCTTTTAAATTTCATTAGGTCCCATTTGTTTATTTTTGTTTTTATTTCCATTTCTCTAGGATGTGGGTCAAAAAGGATCTTGCTGTGATTTATGTCATGGACTGTTCTGCCTATGTTTTCCTCTAAGAGTTTTATACTGTCTGGCCTTGAATTTAGGTCCTTAATCCATTTTGAGTTTATTTTTGTGTATGGTGTTACAGAGTGTTCTAATTTCATTCTTTTACATGTAGCTGTCCAGTTTGCCTGGCACCACTTATTGAAGAGGCTGTCTTTTCTCCATTGTATATTCTTGCCTCCTTAATCAAAGACAAGGTGACTATATGTGTGTGGGTTTATCTCTGGGCTTTCTATCCTGTTCCATTGATCTATATTTCTGGTTTTGTGCCAGTACCATACTGTCTTGATTACTGTAGCTTTATAGTATAGTCTGAAGTCCGGGAGCCTGATTCCTCCAGCTCCGTTTTTCTTACTGAAGATTGCTTTGGTTATTCGAGGTCTTTTGTGTTTCCATAAAAATTGTGAAATTGTTTGTTCTAGTTCTGTGAAAAATGCCATTGGTAGTTTGATAGGGATTGCACTGAATCTGTAGATTGCTTTGGGTAGTAGAGTCATTTTCACAATGTTGATTCTTCGAATCCAAGAACATGGTATATCTCTCCATCTCTTTGTATCATCTTTAATTTCTTTCATCAGTGCCTGATGGTTTTTTGCATACAGGTCTTTTACCTCTTTAGGTAGGTTTATTCCTAGGTATTTTATTCTTTATGTTGCAATGGTAAATGGGAGTGTTTCCTTAATTTCTCTTTCAGATTTTTCATCATTAGTGTTTAGGAAAGCAAGAGATTTCTGTGCATTAATTTTGTATCCTGCTACTTTGCCAAATTCACTGATTAGCTCTAGTAGTTTTCTGGTAGCATCTTTAGGATTCTCTATGTACAGTATCATATCATCTGCAAACAGTGACAGTTTTACTTCTTCTTTTCAGATTTGGATTCCTTTTATTTCTTTTTCTTCTCTGATTTGTGTGGCTAAAACTTCTAAAACTATGTTGAATAATAGTGGTTAGAGTGGAAAACCTCGTCTTGTTCCTGATCTTAGTGGAAATGGCTTCAGTTTTTCACCATTGAGAAGGATGTTGGCTGTGCACTTGTCATGTATGGCCTTTATTATGTTGAGGTAAGTTCCCTGTATGTCTACTTTCTGGAGGGTTTTTATCATAAAATGGTGTTGAATTTTGTTGAAAACTTTTTCTGCATCTATTGAGATGATCACATGGTTTTTCTCCTTCAAATTTTTAATGTGGTTTATCACATTGATTGATTTGTGTCTAGTGAAGAATCCTTGCATTCCTGGGATAAACCCCATTTGATCGTGGTGTATGATCCTTTTAATGTGCTGTTGGATTCTGTTCGCTAGTATTTTGTTGAGGATTTTTGCATCTATGTTCTTCAGTGATATTGTCCTGTAGTTTTCTTTTTTTGTGGCATCTTTGTCTGGTTTTGGTATCAGGGTGATGGTGGCCTCATAGAATGAGTTTGGGAGTGTTCCTCCCTCTGTTATATTTTGGAAGAGTTCGAGGATAGTTGTTAGCTCTTCTCTAAAAGTTTGATAGAATTTGCCTGTGAAGCCATCTGGTCCTGGGCTTTTGTTTGTTGGAAGATTTTGAATCATAGTTTCACTTTCAGTGCTTGTGACTGGTCTGTTCATATTTTCTATTTCTTCCTGGTTCAGTCTTGGAAAGTTTTGCTTTTATAAGAATTTGTCCATTTCTTCCAGGTTGTCCATTTTATTGGCATATAGTTGCTTGTAGTAATCTCTCATGGACCTTTGTATTTCTGCAGTGTCAGTTGTTACTTCTTCTTTTTCATTTCCAATTCTATTGATTTGGGACTTCTCCCTTTTTTTCTTGACGAGTCTGGCTAATGGTTTATCAAGTTTGTTTATCTTCCCAAAGAATCAGCTTTTAGTTTTACTGACCTTTGCTATCGTTTCCTTCATTTCTTTTAAATTTAATTCTTTTTTTTTTTTTTTTTTTTTTGTAGTACACGTGCCTCTCACTGTTGTGGTCTCTCCCATTGCAGAGCACAGGCTCCGGACGTGCAGGCTCAGTGGCCATGGCTCACGGGCCCAGCTGCTCCGCAGCATGTTGGATCTTCCCAGACCAGGGCATGAACCCATGTCCCCTGCATTGGCAGGCGGACTCTCAACCACTGCGCCACCAGGGAGGCCCTTCATTTATTTCTGATCTGATCTTTATGACTTCTTTCCTCCTGCTAACTTTGGTTTTTTTTTTTGTTCTTTCTCTAATTGCTTTAGGTGGAAGGTTAGGTTGTTTATTTGAGATGTTTCTTGTTTCTTGAGGTAGGATTATATTGCTATAAACTTCCCTCTTAGAACTGCTTTTGCAGCATCCCATAGGTTTTGGGTTGTCATGTTTTCATTGTCATTTGTTTCTAGGTATTTTTTGATTTCCCCTTTGATTTTTTGAGTGATATCTTGGTTAATTAGTAGTGTATTGTTTAGTCTCCATGTGTTTGAATGTTTTACAGATTTTTTCCTGTAATTGGTATCTAGTCTCATAGCTTTGTGGTCAGAAAAGATACTTGATATGATTTCAATTTTCTTAAATTTACTGAGGCTTGATTTGTGACCCAAGATATGATCTATCCTGGAGAATGTCCCATGGGAACTTGAGAAGAAAGTGTATTCTGTTGTTTTTGAATGGAATGTCCTATATGTATCAATTAAGTCCATCTTGTTTAATGTATCATTTAAAGCTTGTGTTTCCTTATTTATTTTCATTTTGGATGATTTGTCCATTGGTGAAAGTGGGGTGATAAAGTCCCCTAATGTTATTGTGTTCCTGTCAATTTCCCCTTTCATGGCTGTTAGCATCTGCCTTATGTATTGAGGTGCTCCTAGGTTGGGTGCATAAATATTTACAATTGTTATATCTTCTTCTTGGATTGATCCCTTGATCATTATGTAGTATCCTTCTTTGTATCTTGTAACAGTCTTTATTTTAATGTCTATTTTGTCTGATATGAGAATTGCTACTCCAAATTTCTTTTGATTTCCATTTGCATGGAATATCTTTTTCCATCCCCTCACTTTCAATCTGTATGTGTCCCTAGGTCTGAAGTGGGTCTCTTGTAGACAGCATATGCATAGGTCTTCTTTTTGTATCCATTCAGCCAGTCTATGTCTTTTGGTGGAAGCATTTAATCCATTTATATTTAAGGTAGTTATCAATATGTATGTTCCTATTGCCACTTTCTTGATTGTTTTTGGTTTTTTATTGTAAGTGTTTTCCTTGTGTTTCCTGCCTAGAGAAGTTCCTTTATCATTTGTTGTAGAGCTGGGTTGGGGGTGCTGAATTCCCTTAGCTTTTGCTTGTCTCTAGAGGTTTTAATTTCTCCATCAAATCTGAATGAGATCCTTGCTGGGTAGAGTAATCTTGGTTGCAGGTTTTTCCCTTTCATCACTTTAAATACGTCCTGCCACTCCCTTGTGGCTTGCAGAGTTTCTGCTGAAAGATCAGCAGTTTACCTTATGGGGATTCCTTTGTATGTTAATTGTTGCTTTTCCTTTGCTGCTTTTAATATTTTTTCTTTGTATATAATTTTTGATAGTTTGAGAAATATTTGTTTTGGCATGTTTCTCCTTGGATTTATCCTGTATGGGACTCTCTGAGCTTCCTGGACTTGACTGACTATACCTATACCCATATTAGGGAAGTTTTCAACTATAATGTCTTGAAATATTTTATCAGTCCTGTTTTTTTTTTTTTCTCTGCTACTTCTGGGACCCCTATAATTCGAATGTTGGTGCACTTAATGTTTTCCCAGAGGTCTCCTAGACTGTCCTCAATTCTTTTCTTTCTTTTTTCTTTATTCTGCTCTGTGGTTGTTTTTTCCACTATTTTATCTTCCAGGTCACTTATCTGTTTTTCTGCATCAGTTATTCTGCTATTGATTCCTTCCAGAGAAGTTTTAATTTCATTTATTGTGTTGTTCATGATTTTTTGTTTGCTCTTTAGTTCTTCTAGGTCCTTGTTAAACATTTCTTGTATTTTCTCCATTCTATTTCTAAGATTTTGGATCATGTTTACTACCATTACTCAGAATTCTTTTTCAGGTAGACTGCCTATTTCCTCTTCATTTGTTTGGTCTGGTGGGTTTTTCCCTCATTCCTTTGTCTGCTATGTATTTCTCTGTCTTCTCATTTTGCTTAACTTACTGTGTTTGGGGTCTCCATTTCGCAGGCTGCAGGTTTGTAGTTCCCATTGTTTTTGGTGTCTGCTCCCAGAGGTAAGTTGGTTCAGCGGTTGTGTAGGCTTCCTGGCGGAGGGGACTGGTGCCTGTGTTCTGGTGGATGAGGCTGTATCTTGTCTTCTTGGTGGGCAGGACCCCATCCGGTGGTGTGTATTGGGGTGTCTGTGACCTTATTATGGTTTGAGGCAGTGTTTCTGCTAATGGGTGGGGTTGTGTTCCTGTCTTGCTAGTTATTTGGCATAGGGTGTCCAGCACTGTAGCTTGCTGGTCGTTGAGTGGAGCTGCGTCTTAGCATTGAGATGGAGATATCTGGGACAGCTTTCGCCATTTGATATTATGTGGAGCCAGGAGGTCTCTGGTGGACCAATGTCCTGAACTCGGCTTTGTCACCTCAGAGGCGCAGGCCTGACACCTGGCGACCACCAAGACCCTGTCATCCACACAGCTCCGAAGAAAAGGGAGAAAAAGGAAGGAAGGAAGGAAGGAAGGAAGAAAGGAAGAAAGAAAAAATAAAATAAAATCAAGTTATTAAAATAGAAGACAAGTTTTAAAAAGAAAAAAGAAAAAAGTAATAAAAAAGAGAAAGAAAGAATAGAGCAACCAAACCAAAAAGCAAATCTACCAATGTTAACAAGCAGTAAAAACTATACTAAAAACAAACAAACAAACAAACAAAACAGACAGTAAGAACCCTAGGACAAATGGCAAAAGCAAAGCTGTACAGACAAAATCACACAAAGAAGCATACACATGCAACCTCACAAAAAGAGAAAAAGGGAAAAAAATATATATATATATGAAATAAAAAAAGGAAGACAGCAACCAAATCAATAAACAAATCTAACAACGATAATAAGCTCTAAGTACTAAACTAACTTAAACATAAAACCAGAAACAAATTTGATGCAGAAAGCAAACCCCAAGTCTACAGTTGCTCCCAAAGTCCACCGCCTCAGTTTTGGGATGATTCCTTGTCTATTCAGGTATTACACAGATGCAGGGTACATCAAGTTGATTGTGGAGATCTAATCTGCTGCTCCTAAGGCTGCTGGGAGAAATATCCCTTTCTCTTCTTTGTTCACACAGCTACTGGGGTTCAGCTTCGGATTTGGTCCCACCTCTGTGTGTAGGTCTCCTGAGGGCGTCTGTTCTTTGCTCAGACAGGTCTGGGTTAAAGTAGCAGCTGATTAGGGGGCTCTGGCTCACCCAGGCTGAGGGGAGGGAGGGGTATGGAATGCGGGGCTCGCCTGCAGCGGCAGAGGCCAGCATGATGTTGCAAAGGCCTGAGCCGCCCCTTGTGTTCTCCCAGGGAAGCTGTCTCTGGATCACGGAACCCTGGCAGTGGCGGCCTGCACAGGCTCCTGGGAGGGGAGGTGTGGAGAGTGACCTGTGCTTACACACAGGCTTCTTGGTGGCTGCAACAGCAGCCTTAGTGTCTCATGCCCATTTCTGCTGTCCGTGCTAGTGGCCATGGCTTGCACCGGTCTCTGGAGCTTGTTTAGGTGGTGCTCTGAGTTCCTTCTCCTTGCACACCCTGAAACAATGGTCTCTTGCCTCTTAGGCAGGTCCTGAGTTTTTCCCGGACTCCCTCCTGGCTAGCTGTGGCACACTAGGCCCCTTCAGGCTGTGTTCACGCAGCCGGCCCCAGTCCTCTTGCTGGGGTCTGAACCCAAAGCCCAAGCCTCAGCTCCCAGCCCCTGCTCACCCCAGTGGGTGGGCAGACAAGCCTCTTAGGCTGGTGAGTACTGGTCAGCACCGATCCTCTATGCGGGAATCTCTCTGCTTTGCCCTCCACACCCCTATTGATGCACTTTCCTCCATGGCTCCAAAACTTCTCCCCTCCGCCACCCGCCGTATCCACCAGTGAAGGGGTTTCCTAGTATGTGGAAACTTTTCCTCCTTCACAGTTCCCTCCCCGAGGTGCAGGTCCCATCACTATTCTTTTGTCTCTGTTTTTCCTTTTTTCTTATGCCTTACTCAAGTACGTGGGGAGTTTCTTGCCTTTTGGGAAGTCTGAGGTCTTCTGACAGTATTCAGGAGGTGTTCTGTAGGAGTTGTTCCACATGTAGATGTAGTTTTAATGTATTTGTGGGGAGGAAGGTGATCTCCATGTCTTACTCCTCTACCATCTTGAAGGCTCCAAATAACTACTCTTAATTTTGCCTTCTTAATAGAATCTATTGCCATCTAATAATATAGTTATTTATTAGTGTGTGCTAATACCTCTGTTAGACTTTAAGATTTTTAATGTAAAAATCCATATCTGATTCATCTTCAAAGAATTAATGCCTAGCCCTGTTCACTTACCAGAAACTCAGTAAAAACATTGTGACATCCACTTTATGAGTATTTGTTGAGTATATCAGTCTCTTTCAAACATTTTGATCATGTCTTCTCATAAAAAATGTGTTGTGCATACACCCATATTATATATTTAATTATTTGGAAATGAAAACATGTATTAATATACTAACATATTATATGGATTATAATACAGTCAGAAAAATGTTTAAAAAGTTAAAGATAAAAAATAAATATAAATGGAAGTCCTTAAATTTTTTCCTGTATCCCATTACTTTATGCTTATGTATGTTTTGTGGGGTAAGCCCTTCTTTGGAGATCACTAACACATTATTCCCATTATATCATAACACAAGAATTATTAACAACCTGCACTGGTACTGCTTTAATCATCCAGTGTTGTTGAGAAATGAGCATTCTGCATGGTTTACTTCCTATGTAATGGACGTTTAACCCATAACAGGAAAGGAATCTGGCCAGCTGCCAAGCTGCTCATTGAATGCCTACCACATGTCAAGCATTGTGACACATCCTTTGTGTCCATAATCTCATTTGATTCTAAGAACAATCCTGCAAAGTTTAAGTCCATCTTACAGATAAGAAAACAGATTTTCAGAACATTAAAATATTCATGACAGTCACAGATGAGACATAGGATCTGAATCCACATTTGTCTAAACTTATACCCTAATATACCCAGTATAAATTCTTCCTAACACACCTAGTCACAGCAACTTTTAAACTCATAGGTTTAACCTCTCTTTTAAACACATAGGTTTAACCTCTCTTGACACTGTCCTCAACCTGGCCCTCTGGCCTGTGCTGTGGCAGTCCACACAGGCGTGGAGGCTGAGGAAGGAAAGAAGCCCTAGCTCACAGACACTGATCCCCAACACTATAAGAGTATCCTAATGCC
The DNA here is from genome assembly GCF_949752795.1 of Hyperoodon ampullatus. Taxonomy (NCBI): domain Eukaryota; kingdom Metazoa; phylum Chordata; class Mammalia; order Artiodactyla; family Ziphiidae; genus Hyperoodon; species Hyperoodon ampullatus. The sequence goes on along the minus strand of NC_136925.1, from coordinate 29,879,806 downwards.
CTTTGCACTGATGAAATTTCATGCTGTCAACTCACTTTCACATCATCTCACCGTATTATAGGTAAAATAATGCATGTGCAGATGCAACACTTCTTTTTTGCAAAATTAATTTCTGAATCAAAAATTAAAGCAGAAAAAAATCAAATAACCTTACGTTCTTAAAAATTATATTGCTGTAATTTTTCTTATCAATGTCTATTGAGCTTTGAGCATCAGTTAAAATGGGTTTTGTTTTTGCCTATATAAACTAATAAAAATAGTCATCTTTTTGACTTTCACTTCTTCTAGGCTACTTACTTCAGATAACATGATGGAACACTTGACCATGATTGCAAAAATCTAGCACAATATTTTAAAGAACTTTATCATTAGAACATAGTACTTCAGAAAATGTAAGTCACAATTTTCTTCACAATTATACTTTTTAGCACAATTTTAGGCAGAAGAAGCATTAACTTTATATGCAAATCTTAAGAACTACAATGATATTTAAAAGCTAATAAGAATTTCTCAAGAAATATGTTCTGAAAAATATACTAGGACAAAAAAATTATAAATATTACCTCACATTAGCAGAACTGTACAAATATTTAGCAGAAGAATATCATGGCTGTTCTTAGATGGGTTTATGATAATAAAATGATTTTTCACTGAGAATAACAGTAGGAGTAGAAAGAAAAAGTTAGTATTATATATTTGGAAGAGTTTGTTCCTGACATTTTATTTAAATGGTGAATTTAGCCCATATATAAAGAATACTCTGTTCAGACTTAGGACATTTGATTCTCTATTACTTGCCATAATACATTTTGGCAAATAATGGCGAATCAGGTGAGTTTCAACATTATGGAACAATTGTTTAAAAAATTAGCTGCCATTTCAAAAATTATTTTATAGCTTTATAATTTCCTGTCTCCTATACTCATATTTCTCTATTGTTCATGCTACATATCAAATGCTAATTAGAAATTCCAGAGAGTTTACTTACATTTTTGTTTAAAATGTTTTGCTTTTTAAGTTTTAAGGAAGAGACTGTTAACATATTGTTTCCTCACATATATTCTTCCCTCTCCTAGGAAGAGACCCTCAAGTTTGAGACGAGCACACAAATACAACTTCCTGGCTGTGTCCACAAGAGATTGGGGTGCCATATACCTTCTTTTTTTCTCACTACTACGTGGAGTGCAGAAAAGGCAGTGAGCCATGTGTAAGAGGGACACAAGTGAGGTGGCAGACGGAAGGAGCTTCGGGTCTTGGCGCTGTGAGATTTCATTCTGGCCCTGGACCAACTCTTTTTCTTAAATGAGATAAACCTCATTCTGCTCAAGCCACTCTACTGGGGGTTTCCTATTACAGAATCTTTTTTTTTTTTTTTCTTTTTGTCCTTAAAATTACTGGCAGAGATAGAAGCAGATTTTTCAACTGAAAACCAGTTTTACTAGAACACAAGCTCAGAGCAGGTAAGAGTTAAATAGATTTTTCTTACTTTAGAATACAAAACAAAAGGAAGAAAAATGAAAAGCTATGTTCATACATGCATTCCAAAATTTGCTAATTAAACACATGCTTATTCGGTATTAAAAATGTCACATTTCCTGCCATGAGTTGCAATGTAGAGATGAATAAAGCATAGTCCCTGTCCTTAAGCATATTATCGTCTAGCTGAGAGGACACACAAATTGTCAAGCATTAACTATTCCCTTATTCACTTTTTCACTCATTCCAATGGTAGTGTGAGCACAGAAGTACAGAGTAAAAGTGGCCCAATTCACTCTGGTAGGTGAAAAGGATATTCTTTTAGAATATAGTGCCTGGAGTGAATTTTAGAATTTAAGAAAGAATTACTCAGGAACGAATGTTGAGGAGGCACAAGCAAAGAGAATTTGGGAGAGGGAATCATGGCCATTTGAATTTTATCTGGATAAGGTATCAGCTCCTAATTGATGACTCAAGTAAGATAAGAACTGGAAAGTCTTAAGTACATTGGGAAATTAAGTGGAGAACATGAAGGTGGGGGAAGATCACCAGGGCAAGTGGGAGGGCATCACAAAACCAGATTGCCATAGGTTGTTGTCTGAGGAGTAGATGGACACAAAAATAAAGAATAGACTATTTCAGGATGATTGGTTGTGGAGAACTCACACCTGTGCCATTCAATTTTCCAATGAAATTAGTTTGGTATTCTCATCAGTGGATGGATTTTGTAACACAGCTTATGTCTGCTGTTATGAATAACATCAGAACTCCAACTGGAAACTGCAATTCTTTCTTTGCAATTTTGTATTATGGCGCATTGTGGCATTATGAAGAATCTCTTCCATACTGGCACACGTGCCTCTAGAATGGTGCTACCAGAACGTAGTAATAACCTAGAAGTATATTACACTAGTATACATTAGTATACTAGACATTAGTATAACCTGGCTTGACTTTTCATTGCTGAGTTGTGCTAGTATAGTGTGTAAATAGCACAGCACCTGGATGCTTAATAGATAGCTAAATCTGCAAACTGTTATATATAGAATAGATAAACAACAAGGTCCAACTGTATAGCACAGGGAACTATATTCAGTATCCTGTGATAAACCATAATGTAAAAGAATATAAAAAAGAATGTATATATATATATGTATAACAATCACTTTGCTATACAGCAGAAATTAACACAACATTGTAAATCAACTATACTTCAATAAAAAAAAAAAATGAGAGAGCTAAATCTGAATGGCTACTTCCTATTTGACTCCTCTTTTCCCTTTACTTTCTAACAACTGTCAGTAAACTATGGCCTGCAAGTGAAATCCAACCTACAGCCTGTTTTTGTATGACTCTAAGCTGAGAAAGGTTTTTACATTTTTAAAGGACTGGAACAACAACAAAAATACACCACAGAGATTTATGTGGTCCACAAAGCCAGAAATATTTACTATCTGGTCATTTGCAGAAAAAGTCTATCAACTTGTGCCCTAGAAAATGATATAGAGTTATCCTACTACCTCTGCTTTCTGTCCTTTCTTTTCACAATCTTGTCTGATTTTAAGAGGGCTTATTGTTTAATAGTCTCTAAGACTATTCTCCATTTCTAATCTGTCACTTTATTGACTGCTACTCAATTCTTCTTGTTTTTCCTATATCACTTACCTTCCATCTTCTTTCCCTCTTGTGTCTCCTAAAATCCTTGACCTCAATATACGGGAGCTGGGCATTTAATAACCCTACACAAAAAAGTATTTCTTGTTGGTGACTAATTACAAAGTATCACAAATGTAATCTTCAAGTATTCATCTTACTTTTCACTGCTTCTTCAGGTCAAAAAAACCAACAAACAAGAGAAAGTTGAAAAAATTTTCCCCACATTTCACGCCTTCCTTCTTTATCTAGCTACTTCCCTCACTCCTTTTTCTTAATTTCACTCCTTTTATCTTTGACTATCATTATCCTAATTAGCTCTAGTCCACTCACTTGTCAGCAATTATTTCAACTCCATGTAATTGAAGAAATTCTTATTTTTTTTTACTTAAGTTTCTGTGCATGTGTGTTTGAAATGTCAAACGTAGTCATATACATCTCTTAGAACTTTCTAAATTATGTTTCACTTTTTAAAGGTGAATTGAAGCTACAGAAAAGTGACCTGGACATTTTCCAATATGGGTTTTCTACTCTTTTCAGAGAGTAGGCTTGGTAACTGCCAATGATCAACCTAAAAAGGAGCTATCACAACAGTTTTCACATTCCAAATACTTCCCTTAAAAATATTTAGTGGTATCTACTTCAACTTTTTTTTTTTACTTGTTAATGCTCAAAAAATATGTGTGTTTTTCTTAGACCTTTCCATTGCCACAGTCTTGTATAAATGACAGGGCAATGTAGTCCTAAAAAGTCCAACACTATTAAGTGTTATGAAAAAAAGTTTGTTGTGCAATGTTCTAACTTCCACTTACTCCATAAAGACAAAGACAAGTTCTCTCATTATTGAAGTAATATAGAATATATTCTGGTTATGCAAAAATAAGAACTTCAAGCCTGAATGGCAACAACATTTCTATGTAATGAGCCTGTTTACAGACACCAAATTTAAATGTCTTAGGTTTTTTACTGGTATCTTTTATAGGCTAAATCAAACCCTAAGGATGTAATCAAATTAAAAGGATTAGTACTCATTAATAAGCTGGCAGTAATATTTCATCAAAAGTTTGCTAAGTCTCTCTCTGCAAAACCAATAGATAAAAGCAGGCAGTGCATAAAAGTGTCTGTCTACTGCATTAAAACATGACGAAAATAATATTTCTTAACATTGCCAAAGAACCATCTATTTCTGAAGATCATACCAGTTCCCACTGCATAGGCCAGTAAGGGTCATTAAACACCAATGGGTCTCTGAGTCCTTCTTCAGAGTCAATGACATTGTAGACTTCACTCGGGATCTCATTTTCTTCCACACAAGGTCTGCAGGGCAAAGAAGGCAAATGAACTATGAAAAACATAATCACTGCTTTTACTGTTGCTTTTTTTGTCATAAAAATTCCATTTATTTAAATTCCATTAAAAAGCACATTTGGCTGCCAAGAGTATAAATATATACTTTTATTATACTTAGCATTTTTCATTTTCAAAAAAAATTCTGACATTTGTTTGGATAAAAATGCTAAAATATTTTCAAACTACCTGTTTTAGCTAACCACTTTCTACGTGTTTGTTGCATATAACAAATGCTGGAAAAACAAGTGATTTAGAATGCAGTTCAAAAACTGTATATATTTCCCATTATAAGTTATCAGTTTACACTGATCATTATCCTTACTATGTCATGTGCCTGCCACTATGACTTTTCCCAAAATACAGCTCTTAAGGGAGTGATTTAAATTACTTGAGCTGTAGTGGAAAACATTTTTTTAAAATCTCATTTATCTAATTGCTGTGAAGTATTTAATAAATCATTAACTGAGCAAGTGACAGTATTAGAAATTCAGAAAGGCTCTTTAACACAACGTTCTCCTTAAGACAAAACTATAACTCAGTCATTCACATTTGCCTGTGCAATTTGGAAGATTACCAAAACCAAATATTGGGAGAAATAATCAAGCAATGACATTGACAATACCACTGTCTTAGAAATAAATTTAAATTTAGTAAAATTAAAGGTAAAATTAAACTATCAAATACTAGAGTCATTCTTATTTAGGAATATATACAATATTAAACCAAGATTATAAATTTATTAAAAATAGAAAGTATATCTAATTTCATTATCGTCCCAACAACACTGTGCACATGAGGTGTTTGGGAATTATTTGCCAATTTATTTCCAGAGTATTGAAATGGAATAGCCAAGTAGCAGCATTTACGTAAGATGTCTAGGAACGCTCTCTACAACATCATTTGCAAAAATAATAAGCTGGAAACAACTTAAATGTCCATCAATATGAAATTGTTAAAAAATCATGTTATATTCACATAATGAAATACTATTTAGCAGTGAAAACAAACGATCTATAGATATCAACTGGATCCATTTGGATAAATTTCAAGAATTGTAAGGAGAGGACAGAAGAATATGTATGCTATGTTATCATTTATATAAAGTTTTAAATCATCCCAAAACAAGTTTTTAAATCATTTTAAATTACATATGTATATATATAAAATACACACACACACATATATATAGTATTTGAATCTAAACATATTTAGGAGACTCCTCTGAAGAGGGCAAGGAGGGGACTAGTCTTAAGGGAGGGGCACACGAGGAATTAAACTCTAGTGATATACTTCTTTAAAAAATCTGGAGCAATTATGATAAAACTATGAGCTTAACAAATATAGAGGTGTGTATCTGTTATACATTATATTGGTGTGCATATTTTATGTGTATTTGGAATATGTTATAATGAAACAAAACACACATACGCAAACAAAATTAGTGAGACTTAGCTGTTATATTAATGAGCCAAAAAATGGCTTCTGTACATCGGCCCTATGTTGTCTATTTCTTCACAGCAGCTTGGGACTGTAGCTCCAAAGCCCACCGAAAAATTCCAAATTTTTACACATCCAGTTGCTTTAAATGTAGCCCAAATAAGCAGGTTTTAGCTTTTTAGAGCCTTCCTGCTTTGCATACCACACAAAACTGCACCCAAGATCTGTTAACCATAGATCAGATAAATTCTGTGGCTATAAAAGAAAGACCCCAAACTGCTGCTGCCCTTCAGAGCTCTCTGACCCAGAGACTCTCCATCATGCTGCTCAGCAACATCATCTAGACAGGTAATCCCCTTCCTGATCCTTCTCTGATTTCCCTTGCCCTCCTCTTCTAGGTATAGTCCCCCAGCCAGTGCCTCTGGAAGGTCTCCTGCTGTGAGGGACATTTCCCCAAGTGCAAGCCTGTCAAAGCACTGCCCAAATAAAACTCATTGTGTGCTACTGCCACCTCATGGTCATATCTGTTTCTTTGATCAGCCCCCAGATCCCTCGAACTCAATACACCAGGGAAAAGAACTGGAAAATAGAATAATTCTAGATTCTATTCTCCACCTTGACCCTTTCAGTAGTTAGAAGGGTTCAAATAACATTAATGTAGCTAAACATGTCCAGTCTTTGATAAGAAGAGGATCATTATTTCTCCAGGAATAGTTTTTAGCTGTGAGGTTTTAGAAACTTTTTGGATGGCTATTTAAGGGACTGAAAGATTGTAGCACGGAGCACGGTGTTCACAGGGCCGCACGGCATCCTCTCAGCCTGCCCTGCTGCTTGCACTGTGAAACCCTCCACCCTATGTCATTGCGATGACCACAAGGCCTGTCAAGCATCTAAGCGACAGCATTTGACACTTATGTAATAACAAATTTAAGTAGGAGAAGAGAAAAGGAAGTTTTATCAAAGGTAAGAACTTAAAAATACTAAAGCAATGACAATAAAAGTGGAATAAAAGCATAAAGCAGTAAAGTAATAAGAATTAATAAATGAAAGTTAATCACTAAAATTAATTAAAAGTACTTAGCACAGAAAAATATGTTTATCATAATTTCATTTTCTCTTTCACTTGTATGTTCATATAAGCATAAGCATTCATGGACGAACACTTAAGAAAATGTAAAACTGGGACAGGGATCAAGAAAATCTCTTTATGACCCTCTGTACCCTTTGAATTTATTTTATACCAAGTACGTGTACAACCTTTACATTAACAAAAATTTTAAGACAAAACAAACATCAAAATCTCCTAGATTTTCAATGGAATTTTAGAATCTATATTTTAATAAAATTTCTAGTTTTTTTAAAAGCTGTTTATATCAATAGAAAGTCAGTGGGCTATAAGTATCCCAATGTCCAAAATTTTGACCTCTGCTCTATATCTTTAAAATTCTACTGCATATAATTGGAATTCAGAAGTGTAGGAATCCTATATCTTGAGACAACAAATAATAAGAATAAAATAGGTTACTTCCTCCCAAGATCTGATATAAATTAACATTATAATGCATTGAATCTGAAAATACCCTTTTTTTGTTTAGCTCAAAATAAAGTGGGTATTTTTTTCAGAAAATTATATTTTAATGTATATGCTTATATCTTCATATCCCATTCAATTACTTTCTCAGGATTAGCACTGAGAGGAAATCTAAATATTTGGAATCTAAACAGCTTAGCCTTTCAAAATATTTTTCTCTATACTTGTATTTTAGCACATTTGTTAAATTGCAACATTTTCATATCCCTCTTCCTGACTGACTCCTGAACACAATGACCTGCACTGAGTCTGTGTGGGTGACACTGAGATGCAATGAACAACAGGTACCTTCCCCATCTTGAATGTCCCTGAAGAGCATCTGCTGTCTTCAAAAATGATTTAAGTGACCCAGGTTTGAGGCATCCCATTGCAATGATTATATTTCTTATAACTGAAGAAAATTGTGTGAAAGCTACATCTTCTCTGTTGGATCCAAATTCACAGAACTGCATAGCTGAGATTCAGAGCCCTAAATAGGATGTCATATAGGAAAATGCCAAACTGGCTCCAAGTGACGATTCCTTTTCAATTTTTGAAAACAGTAATGTTAACCATTGCATCATTATCTATTATCCTTCTGCTAGATGTTTTATAGAAAAGCTCTATTTTGGAACTCAGTACATTATTTCACAATTCTACTAGTTTTCGTTAATCATGCATGCGTATACTCAAGCACACACACATACGTACACAGCTATTTAACAACCAAATGAAGATACAAAAAAATTTAAAAATAACTTAGCACATTTACTCTTTTTATTTCTTAACAAGTTTCTTTTACTTTTTTTTAGGGAAGTAAATGTGACAGATTAAAAAAAAAAATTGGCCCAGAGACTATCTTTGAGACAGCCATGGGAATAATCTGCTATAGAGAATGAAGCCACAGCCATGATACAGTTAGAGGTTTGGGAGCCTCGCCAAGAACAAGCTGATAGGGCCTGCAGACTAACCTCAGTTTGTGCAGTTTTCAGGCAGATAATAGCTGCATGATTAGAAGCCACTTCACTGACTCACCTGAACCCTATTTTCCAGAGTTCCTTCTATGCCAATCTCACAGCATGGTTTAGAAAATATTTTTTCTTTGAAGAGATACCAACTTATTAACTATCCACCTGACAGTGTACACAAATTTGCATCCAAGCAGGATGTCCTTCTACAGGAAATTGTTAAGACTTTAAAAATTTTTAAGCAATAATGCAAATATACTTCACTGAAAAAAAATTGTCTGAAATAATAAATATTTTTATTCTTCCCCTTTATTACATACTACAAAAACAATCAAACAAAAAACTTGTGTATTCCCTTACAAATTAGCAAATCCATGTGCTAGAACAGGGGTCAATAAACTTTTTCTGTGAAGAACCAGAGAGTAAATAACTTAGACATTATGGGGCTTTATAGTCTCTATAACAACTATTCAACTCGACCATAGTAGCCAGAAAGCAGCTATAGACAATGCATAAATAATGGCCTGAATTCCAGTAAAGTTTTATTTACAAAAACAGGTGTAGGCAGGATTTGACCTTTGGCCTTTGGACCATAGTTTGTTGACCTCAGTGCTGTTCTATAGTATGATTTTATCAATGACACAGCTGATAACTATAAAAAGCAACATCTATAAATAAGTATAAAGGAAAAACTATCCATTTCCTACTGAGGTATTTGTGTAATTTGATCTTAAACTATGGCATTAAATTCCAGAGATAAGGTTTCTGAAAAATGACAAGAATTAAACAAATACACTTCTTTTTAGTTCTTCTGCTTTTGGTCTATTTACTCTTCAAAGTTTTTGTTGTGCTTAAAAAATAGTAACCGACCATACAACTAGAAAGAGGGAAAACTAACATTTCAAAGGTCAGCACTGCTGACAATTGAGTTTTCTGCCAGGTGAAATGGGCATTGACTTATCACAAGAAAACAGAAGTGGATGTTTCCAATGAATGCCCTAGAAAGTGTGCTTTTAATGAAAGATTAGTCAATAAATGCAAAATGTACTTCTTCGAAAACTTAAAGTTCAAAGTAGAAGCTTTCTAGAAGAGATTTCTAGAATGCATCAGATATTTCTTTAGCTCCGCAAACCCATAGCACTGCCTTTATTTACCATCCATGAAGCATTCTGAAAGCCAAAATGCAGTGCTTAGTAAGCATCTTACCTCAGACGGCTTGAAGATGTACAGTAGCACTGAAATTACAATATGCACCATGACTTGTTTGGTCATCCAACTTTGGGAATGGAGAACACTTGTCTCTATAATGAGCAGTCTGATGTCCTATGCAGTTTACCTGTGGTAAACAGGAGTAAACATAACTAACCAAATGTTGGCATATTAGTGAGATGCAAATAGAATTTTTTTTTTCTTTTTTCAAGAGGCTTTAAGCAATGAGTAGTCACCATACATAATTTATTCACATTTGTACTTTCATGCAGAATAGTATGCATTTAAAATTTTTCAGCATAAATTAGAATTTACTCCAGGGCAATAGTTTCTCAAACTCAACATCTTACTAAAAAAGCCAAAGAGTATAAGTCCAAGAACAAGATTTGTTTCACTTTTGCTTTTCTAATTACCAAAAATATCTCTTCCCTCAACTTCTTTTCCTCTAATTCTAATGATTCTAAATCAACCAAATAAATATTGGAGTTTGGGTTTTTTACATTAAAAAAACAGAGGTATTTACACAAATCCAAGCATTTTTTTTCATGCAACCATGTGAAATTACTATTAAAAGCACTTACAAATGTCTTACCATTGTATGTCTCCATGCAAATAGAAATAACATGATTAAACAGTCTCTATATGTGTATATGTATTATATGGCAAGATACAATTGAAATCAGGTGAAAGGAAAACTCTTAGGTAATTTCTTTAGAAAAGTCCTTTTTCCTGTGTTGCAGTTGTATATTATTCCCATCTTTGTTTTGCCCCTAATACTCTGTATTTGATAGAAAATGAAAAGGAGGCAGGCATACTGACATTCCTCTTCACGTTTCAGGGGCTTCTGGCTCTATTATGAGTGTCCAATTTGGTTGTAATATTCATTTTTAGAGATGACTATTCAAATTTTGGATTCCTAAAACTATCTCTAAAGTCCGATAAAATATGCTTCCCTTACTTTCTAAAAGAATATGACATATATACACTACCAAATGTAAAATAGATAGCTAGTGGGAAGCAGTCACATAGAACAGGGAGATCAGCTCCGTGCTTTGTGACCACCTAGAGGGGTGGGATAGGGAAGGTGGGAGGGAGACACAAGAGGGAGGAGATATGGGGATATATGTGTATGTACAGCTGATTCACTTTGTTATAAAGCAGAAACTAACACACCATTGTAAAGCAATTATACTCCAATAAAGATGTTAAAAAAAAAAACAAAAAGAAAACCCAAAAAAGAATATGAAAGAAAGGTCCAAGAAGTACCAGTGCCACTTTTTCAGACCTTCAGATTATTCTGGGAAAAAACCCTGTGTCGCTAATTAGAAACCATTTGCTTTCTCAAAATTAGTTTAAAACAAAATTCCTTTTTCTGGTTCTCTAAGAAAATAATAAAAAGCACAATGTTGAAAAAACAAAACACTTGGGCAAAGGCAAACCTCATAGACTACATCCAGAGTCTACTTTACATGATGCACACAATGTCCACAAATGTTGAGGCTTTTTTGAAAAGCATGTTTTTCTTTCATATAAAGATAAAAAGAAAAGCTTTTAGGTCATGGGCTATGGGGGGAAGAGATAATGTCTCCAGTGCTTTGATGTTACAAGTAGCTCTTCATTACAGAAGATTTCTGGTGGTATAATAAAGGTCCTGATAAACTGAGCTTGAATACTTAATAACCAGCTTCTACATGGAAGCTTTGTGACTTTCCTGTCCTTTGCACAGCAGAGCAACCATATATGTATTATGAACAAATAACAAAGCTTTATCATTTTAGTGTAGAGATTTTAGTATTTAAAGATATGATGTTACTAAAAGGGAGAACATTATTTCTTAGGAAGATTTCTGTATAGAAATGCTTCTAAAACACCAATTGACAAGAAATTAGGATAAAATAACACATTTGTAGTTTAATGCAACATATAAAATCAGTTTCAAACTTTTATGCATTGTATGTAAAGAGAAATTATAGCCAATTGAATGACACTCAAAACTCTGATGCATCACCCTGTGTTAGTTTTGAAGTAAAAGGTAAATCTAGGTGAAGTTTTACAACTTACATGTAAACAAGTTGCCTGAGTTTTAAACTTTGGCATTCTAGTCCTAAGAATTATTTAAAGAAAAAAATTGTCAGGTCTCTTTTAGGAAAATAATACTTTTGATAAAATTCTATATACATGATGAAAAATCAAAAAGCTAATAGAACTATAAATGAGAGATTATAATATCCATATAAGAGGCACCACCACAAATCATCACTGTTTGGCAAACTCCCTTCAAGACCTCTCTCTGTGCATAGATAGATGTGGGCATGTATAGATCAAGTATATATAGATACGGGTATAGATAAATTGGGCATACATACATAGGGGAACATATAGGCATACATAGATATGGGCATATACAGATCAATATAAACATCTCCTAATTAAAGTCATATCAGTATACACAGTACTATGTGACCTGCTCTTTTTCTTACTAAGAAAAATGTCATCTTTCCAAGTCAATAAAAATACATTTTTAATACTTGATACAGCATTCATTTATACCAAGACTTGTTTTTGCCATTTCTTGGTGGTGGACACTTAGTAATCATCTTTTTGTAGCACAATAATAAAATGTTATTTATGTACTGTTTGATTTATAGTGCATCTCTTTCCAAAAACAATTTATGGTGGCTTACAGTAAAAATATAGGTAAATAAAGAAAATATGATTTTGCACCAAACAAACCAAAAATAAACAAAACAGGAACCAACAAATGAAAACAAGAGAAAAATATGATTCTCCTGGTAAGCGAAGTTTTGAATAAAAGTCCTTACTTCAGGGTATCAAAATTTATCACTAAAATACCTGTGAAAAAAATACAAAAGGAAACTAAATACTAAAAACAAGAATCAACAGCCCATTGTCCGAATCTAGGAAGAATCTCTATTAACTTCGAAAGTAACTGAATTAGATCATGAAAAACAATGGCTCACACTTATCACCACAAGTGACACAAGAAGCAACAGATATTCTGACCATAAAGAAGAGAAAACATCATGTTAGTTTTTGCAATAGAATATCTCTGCAAAGAAACACAGCAAACTGGTACAGTGATTGTCTTTAGCTGGGGCAAGTGGAGAACAGTGGGAATCAGGAAGAAGGGCATTTACATTCATGTCCTTTCATGTCCTTTGTACTTCTACCACACACAGAAAAAAGGTATTTTCTCACGAAAAAATTAGTTATAATGTCTAAAAATTATTAAGCCAAATACAGAAAAATTCAGGTTATAAAACTGTAAGTAATTAATATCCCAAATTTAAGGAAAATAACTATATATGCATTTGAATGAGTGGATGATGGGTGGGATTATTATTTATTTTCTTCTTCCTCCTTTCTAGATTTTCTTCCACTCTTCTACAATAAACATATTATGTTGTATAAGCAGAAAAATTCATACTTAAAAATAACTACAACTAAAACTATGAAAAAATAACAAAAAACCCCACTAAATGTAAAAACTTATTAATTCAATCAAAAGAGGGAATTCCCTGGTGGTCCAGTGGTTAGGGCTTGGCACTTTCACTGCCGTGGCCCTGGGTTCAGTCCCTGGTCGGGGAACTAAGATCCTGAAAACCTAGCAACACGGCGAAAAATAAAAAAAGGGAGACTTATAAACTATAATTCATTCATTTTCATTATTTCTTTAAAAGAAAAGGTACAAAAATAAATGAAGTCAACCTGAAGAGTTAGCCAAAGAATTTAAAATACCAGTGTAAAACCAGGCAAAGGAAATAATATAATATATAAGAAGAAATTTTAAAAAGACAACCATTAAGGAAAAAATCTAAGATATCTTTTAAAACATTACAAAAGCCCTTAACAATTATAATTAAGAAAAAAGTGAAACCTAAAAGAAAGGAAAAATATACAAAGAAAGTAAAATCTCTGCTAATGGATCTTTGAATTCATCTCCCGTTTCCCCTTGTCCATTCCCCCATACTGGTTTCCTTACTTTCTCACACATGCCAGGCACATGCTTGCATTCACACTTGATGTTCCCCCTACCTAAAATTCTTTCCCCAGACATAAGCACAATTCACGTCCTCAAGCACTTTAGGTCATTATTCAAACTCACTTTTCAGTGAGGCCTTGCCTATTAAAGATATATATTTATATTTATATTTATATTTATATTTATGTTTATACATACACCACATAAATACACATATATTTTTGTATAGTTGAATAGAAAAGATAATATATTTGATATATAGATTTTTTTTTAATCTGTGAGATTTTTAAAGGTGAGTTTATCACGTAAATACTCTTTCCTACATGCTCTTTTCCTTAACAATATATAAGAAAAACCTTTAGAAGACACTAAACATTTTTGTAAAATACTAATTTTTAACAACTGTGGTATCCAATAGATGGATATAACATAATACATTTAAAAATTAACAGTCTGAATTTTTATTAGTTTTCTATTTTTTATTGAAATAAAATATGAAAGAAACATTTTTATGAATTTATTAAAAATTTAGTGATTACCCATAATGAGCTAGAAACATTGCTTCAGCACAAAGGAGAAAAGGCAAGAACAAAGATGCAGTCCCTGCCTCAAAGAGCTTAAAATATATGTAAGAGGAGAAGATGGCAATGATGCAGATAAAGATGAAAAAAACCCACATAATTATAACTGTGATATAGTGCATCATGGGAAGAACTGGGTAAGAGTATCAACGGCTACTGGACACTGAGGGAAAATCATGCTGAGGAAACAACATTTCAAGGGAGACCTGAAGGGTGCCCAATGAAGGAGAGTGTTCTAGGCAAAGGATTTGTGTATTGAGCATTTCTGTGCATTGCATAAAATCTTCTTGCAAGTTTGTATTTCCTTAGGATAAATAACCAGACATTAAATCACCAGATCAATGGGCATGGCTATTTTTATAGTTTTTGATACATACAATCTAATTTCCCAACATTGAGTTTGTTTCAAGATATAACCCCACCAGCAGAGTATGAAACTATCTATTTTACTGTTCCCTCGCTAGCAATGGGTATTGTGCTTTAACCTTGATTTTTAAATGACAGTATGAGAATATAATTATTTTTGAAAAATAATAAAATATGTATAAGTGTTAAAAATGACTAATGAGCTTACAGCTCTCAAATTTCCACCATCTGGTAATTACTACTTTGAACATTGTACTGTATATTCAAGACACTCCTCTATATAGATATACACATTTGAAAGGTATTATTGCCATTGTATTGTGGTGGTTTTCTACTTAATATATTAGAAGCTTCTTCTAGAATTATAACTGTGCATCAACATTTTCAGCTTCATATGCTTACTACAGTAAGTTTAGCCAGTACCACATTGTTATTTTTCTGGAATTTCACTATTAAGTCTCTAAGTTTAGATTTTTTAAAAAAATACTTGTTTATCTTGCCTGTGGCTTTTTGAGGTCCTTAAATCAGTGGATCGATGTGTTTCAGTGGTTCTTAGACGTTGTCGGTCATTGTCATTTCAAAATTGTCTCTGCATAATTTTCTCTCTCTTCTTCTGGGATGCAGATTCAACGTGCTAAGTAAGTCCTCTTGTTAGGTTCTCTAGCTCTCTTACTATTTTCTGAATTTTCTATATTTTTCTCTCTCTACATTTCATTCTGCATAGTTTCTAATGACCTATCCTGAAGTTCAGAATATATCAAACATACATAATTTGCTTGTAAACCCATCTTTTGAGTTCTTAACATCAACTCAGATTTTAGTTGTTATAATTTCAGGTGGGCTTTTTTGCATAATTATATCACTTTTTATAGTTTTAAGATTTTACTGAAATTTGTAAGCTTAGCCTTTATTTCCACTAACATGGAAAAAATAATTGTTTCATATTTCTAGTATCTGGAGTGCAGAGGTCTGTTTTTGTTCTTTGCTCTTTCTGTTGATTGTGGCTGATGCTGTCTCGATTCATTTTATACCTCATTATCTTTGGTTGTTTGCTAAATGTTTATTTGAAAACCTACATTTATAAGTAATTTGAGACCTAGGAAATTATATATTCCTTCAGCGGGAAACTTCATTTCCTTCTGCCAGTCATGTAAGGGTGCTAGCCATCTGAGACCAAGGCTTAAGGTTTTGGGACCATGTGGATAACCGCTCAGAGTACATTTCATGTTCCCTATTCCCAAGGGGACAGCCTGTCAGGGATCCAGGCCAGAGTAGGGGTAGTTCCCTTTGATAAGGACTGAACTTCAATATCTGCTTCACACTCTACCGAAATTCCAGCTTTACAACTTAGGTATAGCCGAAGACTGACTGGGACATACCTCTTTAAAATCTATTGTTTTCTCTGTTCTTTGTCTGGTATTTTCTTACCGTCTTATTAACTACATGATCCATTCAGGAAGATGTTTTGCATTGCTTCCAGTTTTTTTTTTTTTTTTTTTAGGGTGAATTGGTCTACATTATCAATTCATCATTATAAGAAACGGAAGTCCCCTACACTTAATTTGAATTTGTTTGAAATTAATTTTATTTCTGTAACAGAGAAGAACAAACCTGACTACTATGGAATCTATTCCTTTAGCTTTAAACTTTGTGCTCTGTTGCCTGTGGTTAGTCTTGCTGGCTCTGACCTTTTGTAAAAGAATGTTGCCTAGAGCCTGAAATATACAAGATAGCCCATACTCAAGGCTCTGACCTTTAAAGGTATAACACTTTTCCATTCATAAAAACATAAAAAGCTGCAGAACAGAGAATAACATTTGTCTTGTTGGAGGTTTATAGGAACCCTGTGACCAGATCTAGCTGGACAGCTAGCTGCAAGAGCAAAGGATTCCCGGACCAAGAAGTTTGGCAAAAAAACAGCCACAAACCCCTTCCCTTTTGGTATAAAAGAAGCCTGAAAAATACAACTATGACATATGAGTATAACAAATTACTAGATAAAAAAAAAAAAAAAAGAAGCCTGAATTCTAACTTGGGTAAGATGGTTCTTTGGGACACTAGTCCACTATCTTCTTGGTCTGCTGGCTTTCTGAATAAAGTCGCTATTCCTTGCCCCAAAAATTCATCTCTTGATTTTTTTGGCCTGTTGTGTGGCGATCAGTACAAGCTTGGACTCAGTAACATTCCCACTTCTAGTTGTTGTTGTTTTACTCTGCAAATGATGTCATCGTGAACATTGCTTTAAATACACTTAGTGTTCCTCTGGGTATTTCTTTATATTTCCACAAATAAATTGTTGTGTTCAAATAGTATGCATTTTAAGGCTTTGACATGTATCACCAATTTACCCTCCAGAAAGAATATGTTTATTCTCTCTTTAGTTTTTCATCAGAAAGTCAATTCCTCCCAGCTCCCCTCTCCATCCTGCATTCACAGACATTTACACATATAAGCAGGTAATGATTTTTCATTTTTGGCAGCTTGATAGGTATATAAATATAGATATAAATGTATACTTTCTTTTGAAGTGTTTATTCATTTCACTTCTAGTGAGACTAAGCATATTTATTGAACATTTGTAGTTCTTCATGCGTGTATTACTTAATCAAATTTTCTTAATCATATAAGGGTAGTCAATAGACAATTTTATTCCTATTTGTACTATTACAGATTAGGAGATACAATTACAATATAATTATATAAAAAGGTAAATTTTAAAGTAAATAAAGTAAATGTAGTCATAATGAATGATTCCAATGATATGACATTCTGGAAAAGGCAAAACTATGTAGACAATAGAAAGATCAGTGGTTGCCAGGGCCAGGGACTAAGAGGGAGGGAGGGATGAATAGGCAGGGCACAGAGGACTTTTAGGGCAGTAAAAATACTCTGTATGATAATAGTGGATACATGTCATTATACATTTGTCCAAACCCATAGAATGTGCAACACCAAGAGTGAGCCCTCATGCAGACTATGGACTTTGGGTGATTATGATGTGTCAGTATAGGTTCATCAATTGTAACAAATGTACTGCTCTGGTGGGAGAACTCAGTAACAGTGAAGGCTATGCATATGTGGGTGTAGATGGGAAATCACTATACCTTCCCCTCGATTTTGCTATGAATCTAAAACTGCTATAAAAAATAGTCTATTAAAAATAATAGGGCTTCCCTGGTAGCGCAGTGGTTGAGAGTCTGCCTGTCGATGCAGGGGACCTGGGTTCGTGCCCCGGTCTAGGAAGATCCCACATGCTGCGGAGCGGCTGGGCCCGTGAGCCATGGCCGCTGAGCCTGTGCATCCGGAGCCTGTGCTCCACAACGGGAGAGGCCACAACAGTGAGAGGCCCACGTACCGCCAAAAAAAAAAAAACCCAAAAAACAGTGAATGTATGTATATGTATAACTGATTCACTTTGCTGTACACCCAAAACTAACACAAACTAACGCACATTTTAAATCAACTATACTCCAATAAAAATTTTAAAATAAAATAAAAAATAAGAAAAATTAGATGTGTCACAGTTAACATCTAGAAACTCTACTAGTTCTATAAAATTACCAGGAATTTAAAATAATGACTACTAAGTAATATCAGTTATTATTGGTGATAAATAATTATCATTAATTCCTAATTTCTAAGAAATAATCAAGTTTTAAATAATTTAAATATTATCTCAGCTGAAACATATTTGAAGATTTCATTGAAATTAATAGGTTTCTTAATTTAACATATTCCTATTGCAGAATTATGTATTGTATATGTATAGGATGATGCACAGTATATATTTATTTTATTATCTCCTCATAAATCATCCCCTTCCCCCAGTTCCTTTTCAGTTGTTACTCTTTTCTGAACTGACTCCAATTTTCTGACATCTTTCCAATATTGGACTTCCCAGAAATTTATGTGATGATGTTCCTGCTAGGTGCAGCTGTTCAGTGGCAGAATTTATACTAAGGCAGTCAGATCCACAAAACGTCAGCTGAGTACAACAGTGTGGGCAAAGGTCCTGCAGTATGCCATACTGGCCAATTCTGGTAGGTCTAATTTCTTCTAAAGAGACCAACTACAGAAAGGAGGTTGAAGAGAAGGAGTAGTGGAGAAAGGAAGCAGTTAGAGTGAGTGGGACATGAAAAAACAATAAAGAAAGCAAATTTCACTAATAACTAATACTTTAGCCATTTGAAGAATATTTTAATAATAAATGTTCTCTAGAATGTTTTCTTTCTAATCACTATTATTCTGCATACAAAATTACTTACATAGGATTTTTATAACTTTCAAAGATTATTATGTGGTCATTGGTTCATAGCTATTAAAAGTTGTTTTTTTCTTTTTGTTTTTACCTCCCTGTATTTTGGACCACCAATCATCTCCTCCCCAGTTGTCAGCCTCTCCTTTTTTCACCTTTACAACACTAGAGTTTTTGCAACAGCAACTGAATTTCTCTTTCTAGCCTGTTAGTCTCTGTACTGACACCACACAAGCACACACACACGTGTGCACACACATACATTCATGCACTTCCCTTGTTTGTCCAATCTCCTCCATTTACACTCCTAATGTCTGCAATCTCAGTTGCTCAGACCCATATTTACAAAGAAAATGCACATCTAAATCTATGCAGCCTCTTTTTTCAATAAAGAAAAACTTTATATGAGTTCACCTGTTATACTACAACAACTTTTCAAACATCAGTTTTTCATCTTGTTATATAGTTGGACCTCCATTAGACATCTAATTGAGGAAGAGAAAAAAATATTCCACAGAATATTCAATATCAGTAGAAATAAGCTCATACAGTTCCTGAAGAACAAGAACCATATCTGATTTTCCCCTTCAGTGCCTGACCAATGTTCAGTGTCTGATAAATGTTTGTTGAATAAGTGAATTTAAGAGATCTAAGGAAGTCAAGAAAAAACATTCATTGAGAAACAGGTTACCA
Source organism: Hyperoodon ampullatus (assembly GCF_949752795.1). Classification (NCBI taxonomy): domain Eukaryota; kingdom Metazoa; phylum Chordata; class Mammalia; order Artiodactyla; family Ziphiidae; genus Hyperoodon; species Hyperoodon ampullatus. The sequence goes on along the minus strand of NC_136925.1, from coordinate 29,860,245 downwards.
TAGTGGTTAAAAACAGACTCTGGGCCCTAGTAAAATCCCATCTACACACTTAGCACCTCAAGTGAGTTTCTGAACCTCTCTGTGCCTCAGTTTCCTCATCTGTAAAATGGGGGTAGCAATAGTAACTACTTCATATGGTTATTTTGAGGAGTACATAAACTAATACATGTAGAGTATTTAGAACTTGGTAAGTATCATATACATGTCATACTTTTAGTGGAGTTTTCAATCCTCCCTTAATTAAAAAAAAAACCTGACTCTTCTATACAACTCATTTGCCTATCATTTCTGGAGGAAAATGGCCGGGTCTATAAAGGTCATTCTACCCTCACTTTCCTAACATTTTATGGAAACCACGTTTTTTTGAAATGAATTGTTTGCTCTGGGCTAAAACGGAGATACAAAGATGGCAAAATGTAGTGGTAAGTGAACTAATGGAGGAGCACATTTACTGAAGCAAGAGAGCAAATGGACCAGAAAATTATGTAAAGTGAGTTACAAGATATTCTATTTAGCCTAGTGCATAAAACATGGGGTGAGGAGTTAGAAGATTTAGGTTTGAGGTCCAACCCCGATACTTAGTAACCCCTTTATTTTGCACAGGTTAACCTTTCTTAGTATCATTTTTTTCACATGTCATTATGCCACAAGCCATGCCACAGGGTTCCTGTGGTAGTAAATAAAATAATTAAGTTAAAACATACATAAACCAAAAATTTAGTCTTATATACTAAATTCTGAATAATTTATATAAGGTATACTGGTCTTTTTCTTTCAACTTTTCTATTTAATTGATTCCCCAACCAATCTTGAAACAATACTAAACCTATTTAAATATTGTTCCTAACTCTTTTTAGACATATTATTTGCCACAATACATTACAAATACTAGAGTTAATAGACTATGGACTGCAGTTCTATGAATCCAATTGCTATATTTCTTTATATAAGTCATTCATTTTTAATTAAACCTCTGTTCTACAAACATATTACTGCACTTCAAAACAGAATGATTTTAGTAGTGTTTCATGTTCTTTGTCATGCATTAAATTGTATCAACTCTTGATGAATAGCACAATCCAAGAGAAACAGGAAGGGCAATCTGTGAACACACTGTAGTGGCTCTGTTCAGGCATCCAACAATTGCACACCTATGAAGCGAAAGGCAAGATACTAGGAGCAGGGGACCTAACATAGACAGATCATCCTAGCCCTGACCTACAGAGAGTGCAATCTAGTGAAGGAGATTTATAATTAAACAAGATATTATGAAAATCTGTAAGAATAAATGATATGGTAAGGCAGTACAAATCATCTTTGGAAGCCAAAAGAAACATAATTTGGAATAAAAAAATCAGGGAAAGTCTCCTGGAGGAAGAAACTTCATGCCAAGATCTGAAGACAATCAGCCAGGGGGAAATAAAGATTATATGGCACATTTAAAGAAGTAAAACATCCTGAATATTGGTAGCATAAGAAGTGATGGGGAAATGTCATAAATAGGAAAGCAGGAAATAGATTATAGAGCTCCTGCAGATCAGGCTCAGGAACAGTGGAAATCCATTTAAATATATTAAACAGGAGCATGGTCTGATCAGATCTGTTTTAGGAGGCTAGCTTAGGCTACTTTATAAAATATGGATTGGTTTATGAAAGCTTTCTAAAAGCAAGATGGTTTTGAGAGAGATCAATTGGGATTCTACTCCTGTATCCCAGGTGGGAAATTATAGTGGTTTTGACAAGGGTAATTGCAGTGGAAAGCATTACAATGGAAAAGTGTCTGAGCTTGATGATTCCCTCACTGATTCATTCAGCCATTCATTTAACCAGTACTTATTAAAAGCCTACTCGGTCAGGCAATGAGCAATTGCTGTGAACACAGCCTTAGACAAGACATGGATGCCTTCATTTGTTTATAGTCTAACAGAATAATTAGGTAGGAACAGCTAGCTTACTGCCATTTGAGAAATAAAATGGTTCCTTCTCTTGAACCTTTCACCAAAGTATATTTCCATCCAAGTGGACATGTCCAACAGGTCACTAGATAAGGGGACCTAGAATTCAGGAGAGAGGTTTGGGACTGATACATAGAGTAGGGAGCCCCTCAGCACGTGGATGACAATAAAAGATGATTCCAAGAAGAGAGGGCACAGTGACGTGAGGAGAGGAAACAGGAAAAAGGAGTAAGGAATGCCAATATTTAAGGGGGTGGGGGGAGCAGCCCTTAAAGAAATATGAGAAGCCATGGTCAAAAATGGAAAGAAAGTTAGGAGATTGTGGTGTCCTAGAAGGCAAGGAAAGAGAATTTCAAAAAGTAGACAGTGTTCAACAGTGTCAAATGCAACTGAGAAGTCAAAAGTGAGAATTTTCTAAGCATTGGATTCATTGCAACATAAGCCACTATGACCATGTGGAAAGTAGTTTCTATGAAATGGTAGATTGAACATGAAATTTTAGTGGACAGAAGTTAAGATCCTACATTTTAAAAATTAATATCATGTATGAATTTATAATATCAGAGAAATATTTGGCACAAACATCTTAACTACATGAATGTTTCCACAACTGCATTCCACCCTAGATTTGCTCTAGAATGTCCATGTCCAATATGAAGACTGGTACCTAGAAATGAATAGGATTCCAGTTATGACCTGACCTGCATGAAATAGGGTGGAGCCATGACTTCTTCAATCTGTAAATTGTACTTTATTAGACATTGATATTATGAGAATTCTGATTAGTTTCTGTGGTAAGGACAGGCTGGTTCATGGGGAGTCAAGTCTCACTGGTAACTCATGAGAAGCTTGTTACCTTGTTATTGACTAAATCCTTTGTACGTTTATTATGCTCTTTCTCTATGACCCTTCATTTTTATGTTGTCATTTTATTCCTAATTAAATATTTTTATTACAGATTCAACCCATTGCTCAACTAGGATCTCTTTGGAGAAATAACATATTTATTTAACAAACACATTGTGGCTTTTACTATGCTAAGCAATGATAAATTTTTTGTGGCACTTCTTTCTATTCCGCCTTCACATTACCTCTGAAAGTGATTAGCATGCAATTCATTGTCTTCATCCAAATCATTAATGAAGATATTGACCAAGGGATGACCAAAGACAGAGCCCATAGCACACCATCAAAAATCATCCTTCTTACAGACATCAATCCATTAAGAAGCGTATTTAGGACATAACCACTCAATCAATAAGTTACTAACTTGCCTGCCTATGCTATCACATAAGATACATGTCCCCAGACTGTTCAATAGTTTAGCATCAGACACTCTTAAATGCCTTGTTGGACATTCATTACGTTACACCAATTCTACCATGTTTCTTTGACTGGCCTGTCTAGTGAACACAGCAAAAATAGTGATAACCATAATATTTTAGTAGAACTTGACCCAAGCTAGTTCATAGTGGTTATCACTTTATTTTCTGTCTATCTATGAATTATTTTAGATAATATAGAATGCCTTAAGGTAAAAACTGTAGGTCAAAAATTCTAGAGTTGCCTTTCTAAGTTTGAAAAATATACAAAAAATTGGAACACCAATCTTCCATAGCTTCAGTTTTCTACAATAATATTTCCTGGAAATCCTATCAGTGTTCTGGGATTTAACTCATCTACATAAGGAAACATACATGAATTTAGATTACGTATTTGCTCATAAAAATATGTTTAATTTTCTTAGGCTTAAATTTTTTCTAATTACACTATCTCCCATGAACTTGATAGTCTTTCCACCTTCTCTCTGCTTTGGTACTTTATATTAGAGTTCCCTGGAAGTCCATACCATCTTTGTTGTGATGTTGAGGACTTTTCCCCCATAGTTTATTTAGAAAAATAGCAAAATTGTTTTACATTAATATGCACTTGAATTCAACTTTCAGATATTTTTCCTAAGTTGCTTCTGTTTCAGAACAGTTTTTATTATGTCAGGAATAACTTGAATATCCCTGATGGACTTATTGGGAAGACTGCATTATCTATTATTCAGTAGGCTTGCTTGAGCTTCTCAAAACCATTGCTCTGGATAATTAATAAATAAACCTGCCAATAAAATAATTCATGTGGGACCGACAACAAAGTAAATACATTTATTTGCCAAAATTTTCTAGCAGGAGCATTATTAAAGGAGGCACTATTATTTTCTTTTTAGTTGGCTTAGGATCCAACTTACCTAGTTCATCAAATAAAATACTTCTTTTCTGTTAAAGTCATCATAAGAGGACAGAGTATAGCATTATTAAAAAGTGGTTCATTGCTTGTTATGGCAATGCACCTTTGAAGGGCACAGAAATTATTTTAATTGGATAAATTAGATGTTCTTTGTGTCCATATGGAGTGTTGAATTTAATGATTTGGTTGAATGGATGTCAGTGTTTCTGTTCAATCTTTCAATTAAACTAATATTAATCTTACATTTTCTAAAGAAAGCTTAATAGCACAAGATAACTGTGATATCTCCAGGACATATAGTAAGGTCACTGGATATAAATGAGCCCACATTGTTTTTCTGAATAATTTTGTAGCGAAGAGGGAAGCTGTGGAAATTGTAGTTATGTTAGCTTTTCTCCCTTTCAGTCTCTTCAGACCAACACTAAAAGATTTATGTCTTTCTTTTGTTACATTGTTATACCTGGCACAGTTACCCTACTTCATAAAGATTATTTGTAAAGTCGTCAGTTAGTTTCTTATTTTGTCTGTTTTAACTCACAAAAATCAAGATAGCTTTTCAACCAATGCTTTTTCATTTCTGGAAGGTCTATTAAAATTATAATGCCTTTCTTTGTTTTTCAAAACTAATTTGATGTGATTTGTACAATGTTTCAATCACATATCATCACGCTAGGAAACAGATTGGGCATGCGTTTTCTTTAAGAATTATATGAAAATATAAAGTTATAAAACTCTGAAATAATTTTACATTGTTCATAAAATTGTAAAATTTTGAGAGTGCTTCAGTTTGAAAATGATTGGGGTTCTAAAAACATGACTCAAAGAGGTTGTAAAATTACAAGGACACTTCAGCACTCTGTGAGCATTTCTATCCAGAGGTGATCGACAGCACAACTTGCTGAGCAATTTGCCTGGTATTTGTAGGAAAGCCTTGTTCTTTCAAACTGAAGAACTCTTAAAAATATGAAGAGGGCTTCCTTGGTGGCGCAGTGGTTGAGAGTCTGCCTGCCGATGCAGGGGACGCGGGTTTGTGCCCAGGCCTACCCACAACAGAACAACAATCTATCCCATCCAATTCGAATGCCAAGTCACTATAGCTGTTACGTCTCCTAATCTGGGATATTCTGACATGAGGAACTGTACATCAAACAAGATTATGTAATTCTTTTAAACTCCTCTTGGGTTATTATTTTGAAATTATCTCTAAATTTCTTGCTAAGTATCCTGTGACTTTTGGAAGCCATTCTGAATTTAGATATACTATGTGTACTTGTATATAAAATACAAACTATGTCTTCTCAAAAGTTATATTTGTAAATAAAGCTAAATGTTCAAGGAATGTATTAATTCCTCTGAGTCTATTTATACATCTATAAAATAGGGATAATAATGTCTACTTTAAAAGCCCATTGTGGAGTTTTGATACATGAACAGCCTACTACACTGCCTGATATGTAGTAGATGTATAAAAAAATAGTTGCTATTTAGGGCTTCCCTGGTGGCGCAGTGGTTGAGAATCCGCCTGCTGATGCAGGGGATACGGGTTCATGCCCCGGTCCGGGAAGATCCCACATGCCGCGGAGCGGCTGGGCCCGTGAGCCATGGCCGCTGAGCCTGCGCGTCCAGAGCCTGTGCTCCGCAATGGGAGAGGCTACAACAGTGAGAGGCCCGCATACCGCAAAAAAAAGAAAAAAAAAAAAACTTGCTATTTTGATATCATCATCATTATCATTATAATAATCATTGCAAACCTGAAGTTTCATGTTATATAGGAAATATTTGATTTCAATTGTAACTCTAATGCAAATTTTATAATCTTGAGCAGATTATTCACATTTTGGGGCCTTGTCATAAAATGTTAATAGTTGTTATTTATCTGGACTGTGGAATTTTTTTTCTATTTAATATTTTTTCTTTTTCTCAAATGTATTATCTGCTTTTTATGTTAAATATACATTACCTATACAAAATAAGAACAAATACCATGTACTATTTTGCCAAGCATACTTGGCACTTGTGTAGTTACAAAACCACACTGACAGGCAACAGAGACAACTGTATGGTGTCTCTGGCGAAAATGAAAACAGAAGACAGCATCTAAAGAGATTCATAAGTTGCATGAGATACAGATGATAAGTGAAGATTATGAAACATCTCATGAGTCACAAATCCCTTCTATACCCTCAGACAAATGTGAGTTGGGAGGAAGACTTCTCTTCTCTATGTTTTCCACTATTATATCTCCAGGGGCTAGAACAGAAGATACTGAGGTATAGATGGTGCTCAAACACTTTTGTTAAATGAAAGGCCTGGATGAGGACTAGCATTCCAAGTCAGCTGGTGAGGCTCAGCTATGGAGAATGAGACTTGGGTCAAGATGTCTAAGCCAGGTCTTTTGATCCTAAGTCCCTTTTCTTTAAATCTTAAAGTCAATTTATCCCTAACAGCTGTATGGATAAGTAGCTGAAACTGAAAAAGAAAAAGGTGGTCCTGATGGGCCACCATTCAATAGAGGTGGAAGAGGTTACACAGAGAATTAGAATGAAGGAAACTGGCTTAAACCTCTTGACCTAAATTATGTTCACCAATTCAATTTTTCCAGTAGTGGGGATTATCAGGCACATGCACAGTAATTAATAAATTGTTCCTTTTTTCCTCATTAGACTACTGTTCTTTAACAGATCTTCTTTGAAAGAAGCCTAGACAGAAGATGGAGTTACCGGCAGGACTTGAACTCCAACGCATATTGTAAAAGCATCGAGGACAGGCACACAGTTTAGAGGTGAAATAATTATCCGGAAAGAATCTCTGGAATGAGTCAAGACAGAGTTTTAAAAGGTGCGTAGGAGCAATTAGGTAAAGAGAAAGGGAGAGTTTCCTGCTAAAAGACACCTCGACAAAGTGACAGAGACAAAGCATCATGTGAGTAGGGAAACGGACAAGTAGGTTTAGAATGCTAAAGAATAATTTACAAGACGGAGAGGGATAAGAAATAAAACCAGTGGTACAGGCCAAATCATGAAGAGCTTTGAATACCAAGCAAATGAACTTAGCCTCTACTCTATAAACAATGAAAAACCATCAAAGAAATCTAAAAAAGAGAGAATACCAGCAGTTAGGTAGGAGAGAGATAAAGCTGAAACAGGAAATCAGTTTGGAGACTGTAATAGTCAAAGACAAAAAAAAAAAAAAAGAAAACCTGACTAAATTTGACCATCAATATATAAAAAATTGATGACTGTACCAATACATATTTAATCAAATTTTGACAATTTTGGAGTACCATTCTTGGAACCTTTGAATTTAATCCAAAGGGGAACTGAAAAGACATGATTCTAAACAACATATAGAACCACAGAAGAATGTGGATTTTATGAGTTTACTGGACTGCATTGTCATTGGCAGCATAGTCTGAGTTGGAGAAACTTTGGACCTGGGACTTTCTGCTCTACCAGAAACTAGGAATTCTACTGAGGTGTCAAGGCGAATGGCTGAAAACAGAGATGGGGTATCCAACACAACTGTGATGGGATCTAGTAACTGCTACTCCATGCTTTCATCAAATGACAAATTATGATTGTCTAATTGGTGGCATAATGATGACATCATCTGACTTTTCCATGCATTATTTTATTCCTTTGTATGATATTTGAAATGTCTGTGAGCAATCATTGGCATGCTGGGGACCAATTTAAGAGCATGAACGTTTACATGAGGAATAGAAAACTTAAAAGAATCTATAATTATCTGGATTTTGTTTAGCAGATCTGAGGGCAAAACCCAGTTTAATTATTTATTTCATCAGAGCCAATATTATATAAAACTGCTGGTGTGCCTCTGAAGATCACAACCAATCTCCCATTTTTTCATGTCCCATGGATAGGTCTGGATGTGTTTGTGAATTTGTTTTGTTTTATTTTAAAAAGTCTTGTTCCAAATAAGAGCTGAGTCTATTGTCCTAGGCACACAGCGTAAACCTTACTTTTCTTAATAATATTTTATTATTTAAAAATTGGCTTAAAATTAAACATTCATACATAGTTTGATTCATGAAAGTAAATTTGAGGTTTTTTAAAAAAATTATTAGACTAAATTAACTGAATTTTTAGAAATTTTGTAACTATGTATACCATTTGAATTTCAGAATTTATCATAAAAGGCAAAGATTTGAGAAAATAATATAATTTCTTAAGGATAATGTATGTTAGAAGTCATACTTTGTGATAGAACAGGAAGCCCTAAGTCCAGAATTTCTCCAAATTTTTATTAGTAGTTAAATTTAGAGTCTATATTTCTAAAATAGGTGGAATATTTTATACAATTACTAAATACAAAGCTATATTAGAGATAGGATTACTATTTTATGCAAGATTCACAATCTCTAAAATTTCTAGTATCTCCTAACTGCTTAAAAAGCAATACAAATTGTTTTAAGTACACATAAATTGGGACTCTTAAAATAATTAAAATTAAAACTGACAGAAAACTCAAAATAATAAACATTTTATTTTTAGAAAATCCATTCCTGTTAGAAATACATATATATGATATTTTCTACATTTCCATCTTCCTCTAATTCATCATTGTAAACCTTCACAGAATTTTTGATAGTCTGGTGTTCATTTACGACATTTCACATTTTCTTAAAACTCATTATCTCCACCATTATTTTAGCTGCTTACTGGAGAAAGCATGCAGACTCATCCCTGGGTATTTTCCTCATAAAGAAATAGAAATGTCTCAGATACTGAGACGAAGCTGTGTGAAGATTCTGATTGTCTGTGATTTTTTTACACGTGATACTAGTGTGACAGAATATGGTTTCCTTCTAAAATCTCAGAGCCAAAAAGATCAAATGATTTATTTTAATTTTTCAAGATTATGTGGCACTTTTCTTCTCATACAAATATGAAATCACAAATATCACAGCTAAATATACACCTAAAATAGTAATATTATCTAAACACATATTGTGCATAGATGTTGTTCCCATGAAATCTAAGAATGCCACTCCCTATCCTGTAGACGTATTTGGAATTATTTCTCAAAAAAAAAAAAAAAAAAAAGGAAAAGAAAAGAAAGAAAGAGAGGAAAGCTTTTCTACACAAAGCTAATAAGCAAGAAATCTGTGTCATTTGTTTATAAATGCAACTGTGCATGATTTAACTCATTAAACAATCAATCATCCATGTTTGTTGAACACCTATTATGTGTAAATCACTGTTTCATAACTGAGACTTGGGAGTGCCTCAACCAAATCAATAATTCAACTGTGAAAAACAAGCCCAGAGGTGTACCGATTCTTTCTAGTTTTCTATACCCTAGATTTACGTTCATGCTATTAAATTGGCCCCTGGCGTTATGAGATTTAATTAATCCATTAATTCTAAAATCCCAATGAGATGTGTGTGTTACAAGGATATTTGCTAGGGTGGCTAGGGGTGCATCCACAGTGTTTCATTCATTATCTAATCTTTAGGATCCTCTCATATCCACAATTAAGGGAACAGGTGCCCTGATATTTCAGAGACAAGATACACTAGCAGTTGCTGGGCTCAATTGCTTTAGTCATTCTAGGTTTAAGGGTATCATGATTCCCATCTCTCTATGAACCACAATTCTTACTAAACTTACTTCTTTGATTCCTCTAGGTTAATCACAAATATTTTACCTATTGCAGAGTAGCTTTTAGCCCAGCTTGTTTAATTTACACATGGCCTATATCAGTTCTCCTAAGATGACTCATGTGGTTTGACTCAATTAACCACACTGTTCACCAAGCACTACAGAAGAAAAAGAAGTCTGTTTATTTGCATGCTGTAAACCAAAAAACTCAAAATATGGAAATAGCACCCAACTGATCACTCCCAAATGTCTTACACTTGACCCTATAGCAGAATGTTCCTATAATGTGCATGTATACCCTTGAGCTGGATATGGCTTATAATTAATGCAGTATAAATAGCAACTCTTAGATCATGATCCAGCTTCACAGGACCCTTATCTTCCTGTCCAGCAAAAGCTAGAAGAGAGTAAGGACAGAGGGCATTATCCAAGAAGGATATCTGTAAGATCCACTATAGCAGCTGTGATCTGAACAAGGTGTCTTCAGTTTACCCCAGTTCTTGACCTACATTGCTTATGGTGGTCCATCTAAGGAAGACTAGAGCAGTGTGTTAGGATATTGCAATGGGGAGGGAGAGTAGCTTATTTTCTCCTTAGTTCCAGTCTAAATATTATTAGCTCAATTCATCTATCTTACCTAAAGAGACAAGTTTTTACATAGGATTTTTGTCTCAGTCATATTGTCTACCCCCGAATACATCTGCTATCTTTACTTTCAGAAGATGGTCTATTTCTCTGAAATAGAAACAATTAGCAGAAACCTTCCATAGACTTCCACTACCAAATCAACCCACTCATTTGCATCTACGTACAGATACTCTGCCTTCCCTCCTTTTATTATGGCTGTGTTTTTGATGTTATTTAATTCTAACACCTTCACCTATGTATTAGATCCTAACCCTCTTACCTTCTCAAAGCTATTATTCTAGAAATTCTCCTCTTTATCTTGCACTATCAGTTTTTTTTCTTCTGGTTTATCCCAACAGCACAGAAATATGCTGTTATTTCCCCTTTCTTTAAAAACAAACAAAACATATGGTCAACTAATGTTTGATGGGAAGCCAAGAATACTCTGAAGAAAAGACAGTCTCTTCGATAAATGGTGCTGGGAAAATTGGATATTCACATGTAGAAGAATAAAACTAGATCCTTATTTTATACCACTCCAAAAACTTAACTCCAAATGGTTTAAAAACTTAAATGTAAGACTGGAAACCATAAAACTCCTAGAAGAAAACATAGGGAAAAAAGCTCCCTGACATGAGTCTTGGGAATGATTATTTGGATATCACACCTCTAAAGCACAAGAAACAAAATAAAAAATAAGCAAATGGGACTACATCAAACTAAAAAGCTTGCACAGCAAAATAAATGATCAAAAAAATGAAAAGAAAACCTAAGGAATGAGAGAAAATACTTGCAAACCACATATCTGATAATGGGTTAATATCCAAAATATATAAAAACTCATATAACTGAATAGCCAAAAAACAAATAATCCAATTAAATATGGGCAAAGGACCTGAATAGATATTTTTCCAAAGGAGATATATGAATTGCCAACAGGTACATGAAAAAGTACTCAAGATTATTAATCATAAGGGAAATGTAAATCAAACTACAATGAGATTTCACCTCACACTTGTTAGAATGGCCATCATCAAAAAGATAAGAGATAACAAATGCTGGCAAAGATATGAAGAAAAGGGAATCCCTGTGCACTGTGGGTGCAATTTTAATTGTTACAACCACTATGGAAAACAGTATGGAGTTTCCTCAGAAAATCAAGAACTATCATATGATCCCACTATTCCACTTCTGGGAATATATCTGACAGAAATGAAAACACTATGTTAAGAGATATCTGCACCCCATGTGCAGCGTTATTTACAATAGCCAAGACATAGAAACAACTTAAGTGTCCATCAACAGATGAATGGATAAAAAAGTTGTGGTGTATATATCTGTACAATGCAATATTATTCAGCCATAAAAAAGAAGGAAACCCTGACATTTGTGACAACATGAATGGACCTTGAGGGCATTATGCTAAGTGAAATAAGACAGAGAAAGACAAATACTGTATGATCTCACTTATATATCAAATCAATTTAAAAAAAAACTCATAGAAAAAGAGATCAGATTTGTGGTTACCAGAGGGGGAAAGGAGAAAGTGAATTGGATGAAGGTGGTCAAAAGGTACAAATTTCCAGTTTATAAGATAAATAAGCAGAGGGGATATAATATACAACATGATGATTATAGTTAACACTGCTATATGGTTAAGAGAGTAGACCCTAACAGTTCTCGTCACAAGGAATTTTTTTTTCCTTTTTTCTTTTTTCTTTTGGTATCTGTATGAGATGATGGATGTGAACTGAACTGTGGTAATCATTTCATGATATATCAAAGTCAAGTCATTATGCTGTATACCTTAAACTTATATAATGCTGTATGTCTATTATATCTCAATAAAACTGGAAAACAAAACAAAACGAAAACACCAATTGACACCACTTTCTCTTTCCAGCTACCAGATCTTTTCTATAATCCCTTTGCAGCAACACTCCTAGAAGGTGTTGTCTATTTGCATTATTTTCGTTTCTAATTATCCTCACATTCTCGCTAGAATCCACTCCTGAGTTTTGTCCCCATGATTCCACCAAAACTGCTCTGAACATGGTCAACAATAACCTTCATACTGCTAAACTCAGTGTTCAATTCCAGTGCTCATCTTATTTCACCTATCACAGTATTTGTCACGCTTGAGAAGATGAGCTTCATTTGGCTTCCAGTAAACCATAATTTCCTGGATCTCCTCTTAAGTCACCAGTTTCCCCTTCTCAGTCACCTTTACTAGTTTCTCCTCATCTCCCTGACCTTTTAACATCGGGAGCCCCAGTGCTCAGACCATAAATACTTTCTTTTATCCATCTACTCTTACTTCCTTAGTAATCTCATGCAGACTAATAGCTTTAAATACCATCTCTGGGATGACAATTCTTAAACTTCTGTCTCCAGACCCAGCCTCCTAACTGGACTTCACATTTTTATACCCAACTGTTAAATCCATATCTTTACATGGATGCCTAATATAAATCACACTATAACATATAATAAACCTAAATCATCATTTTTTTCAACAAAACTTGCTCCTACTTCATAGTTCCCTCATCTCAGTAAATAACTCTATATTTTCAGTTGCTCAAACCAAAAGCTTTGCCACTTCCATCTCTCATATCCCATAATCAATCCTTCTGTAAATCTTGTCAGTTCTGTGCTCAAAATAAATGTCGGACCTAACCTTTATCACTATTCCTACTGTTACCATTCTGAACCAAAATATCAATATTTCTCATTTAGATTATTGGAATATTCACTTAACTAGTCTCCGTGCTTCCACCATGGCCCACTAATGTCTATTCTCAATACATTGGCCAGAGTGATCCTTTTCAAATGGAAACCAGATGACTGACTTCTGAGACACTGAGCCACGTTGGTTTTCTCCTACTTCAGTGGTTCTTTCCTCTCAATATTCTTTATTCAGTCTGCTCTTTCTCCCAAACTCTTACTGTTGGGGTGCCACAGAGCTCAGTCCTTGGTCCTTTTCTATTCTTCCTGTACTCAGTTAGTGATCTCATCCAATATTGATGCCATAAATATCATCTATAGTCCAACAACTTCCAAGT